>NW_028125369.1:0-194747 GCF_965194825.1 Balaenoptera physalus
TAGTAAGAATCTTAAAACCTATGCATTGATATCTCTCTGTAAGTGAGTCAAGTGGGTGTAAAGAGGCAAAAACACAGCAGTGAAAAGCAGGTAAACCCCATTATAAAAATCAATTACTTTTAAAAACCCGTGAAACAAAGACAGTGAAAGAGAGAGAAATTCTTACAAAATTCGTTCAGGGGCTGTGATGCCACCTGGATTGACCATATCTAGACCCATAGCTGATTGAGACATAAGGGTGGACACTCTTGGGGCTGAGAGGTTTGGTGAGGTTGGGTGAGCAAACGCAGACCCTTTAAATTAATACTGCGTGGTTCCCATCCCATGGGTCCCAAATCTCCAGGTTCAAGGGAATCTTCCTACATCGAAAGCATGCATGAGAAACCCAGAAGATGGTACACCGTGTGATCCGGAAAGGTTTTCAAAACGCACCTCATTTCTCATCTCCTTGTGCTCGGGTTTGCCATTCCAGCCGCTTTACTAGCAATCTCCCTCCTTGGAGAATCAGCACCTTTAACCTCCTGTTCCGTACAGGTTGCAATTTGTCCTGAGGATGAACGGGAAGAGGGGGAACCAATGAGAGACTAGCTCTAGGTGTTGGGACAGGCACAGGTCACTCTATTTTCCCATCAGGAAGAAGAATTAACCACAGGGTCAGCCTACCGCCCGGGACCAGAATAGGGCCTGAAGCAATCCTGCGCTTTTGCGGCCAGCTCCCAAGAAAGAGAGTTGAAAAATGGAGCTCAGGGGCACTGCAATTCACAAACCTGCAGACTTATAAATGATGACTCTCGTCCACAAATATATTGAGGGAAGGTAACGAAGAGGATTGGAAAGCAAGGCAGAATTGCAGGAAACAGATTTCAGGAGGGAGATTCGAATCGCCTTTAAAGCACAGGAAAAGCGGCAAAACCTCGACAATGATGCCCTTGGCCAAAAAGGGCGTATGCGTTTTTTCCTGAATATATTCAGGAAAAAACGCATACGCCCTTTTTGGCCAACCAAGCAACCTGGAAAGGCAAATCAGCGCTACAAAGAAGTCTCGCTTCCCATCGGTCAAAAGGGCCATGCTGAATAAAGTGTCAAAACCAGAAATGCAAGACAGGCCATGGAGAAACGGGAGCCTGGCTACGCTGATGGGCGGGATGTAAATTGCCAACAGCCACTCTGGAGAAGTGCACGGTGTGTCCTGAAACATCGAAAAAAATCAGCTTAGGGAGCATAGGGCACTTCCACTCATGGGCGTATAAATTGGGAAAACTAAAAATCAGCAAGACACAGGCACCCCAAAGTTTAGGGCTGCTCTGTTGACAAGAACCTCCACTTCGTTACACCTTAAATATCCCAGGAAAGAGAAAAATGGATAAAGAAGTTGTGGTCCTTATGTACAATGGAATATCACTCAGCCATGAAATCAACGTCATAAGGCTAGTAGCAGCAAGATGAGTGGATTTAGGTAGGACGATTCTAAGTGAAATAAGTCACACAGAAAAAGATACTTATCATAAGATATCACTTATAGAGGGAATATAAAAACCGCTACCCTTGAACTGAATTACAAATCAGAGCTGGGTAACAGGTTTAGAAAACACACTATGGCTGCTTAACGGGAAAGGTGAGGTGGGGTGATGCATAAAACAAGGGTTTCAAATTAGCTCAGATACCGTTCCATAAACCCAATAGGTAATAGACAAGACCTACTCCTTGCTCAGTGAATTGGAGTCAACAGCCCCTATTCACCGCCCAAGAATATATCTGACTAGTAAGAATCTTAAAACCTATGCATTGATATCTCTCTGTAAGTGAGTCAAGTGGGTGTAAAGCGGCAAAAACACAGCAGTGAAAAGCAGGTAAACCCCATTATAAACATCAATTACTTTTAAAAACCCGTGAAACAAAGACAGTGAAAGAGAGAGAAATTCTTACAAAATTCGTTCAGGGGCTGTGATGCCACCTGGATTGACCATATCTAGACCCACAGCTGATTGAGACATAAGGGTGGACACTCTTGGGGCTGAGAGGTTTGGTGAGGTTGGGTGAGCAAACGCAGACCCTTTAAAATAATACTGCATGGTACCCATCCCATGGGTCCCAAATCTCCAGGTTCAAGGGCATCTTCCTACATCGAAAGCATGCATGAGAAACCCAGAAGATGGTACACCGTGTGATCCGGAAAGGTTTTCAAAACGCACCTCATTTCTCATCTCCTTGTGCTCGGGTTTGCCATTCCAGCCGCTTTACTAGCAATCTCCCTCCTTGGAGAATCAGCACCTTTAACCTCCTGTTCCGTACAGGTTGCAATTTGTCCTGAGGATGAACGGGAAGAGGGGGAACCAATGAGAGACTAGCTCTAGGTGTTGGGACAGGCACAGGTCACTCTATTTTCCCATCAGGAAGAAGAATTAACCACAGGCTCAGCCTGCCGCCCGGGACCAGAATAGGGCCTGAAGCAATCCTGCGCTTTTGCGGCCAGCTCCCAAGAAAGCGAGTTGAAAAATGGAGCTCAGGGGCACTGCAATTCACAAACCTGCAGACTTATAAATGATGACTCTCGTCCACAAATATATTGAGGGAAGGCAACGAAGAGGATTGGAAAGCAAGGCAGAATTGCAGGAAACAGATTTCAGGAGGGAGATTCGAATCGCCTTTAAAGCACAGGAAAAGCGGCAAAACCTCGACAATGATGCCCTTGGCCAAAAAGGGCGTATGCGTTTTTTGCTGAATATATTCAGGAAAAAACGCATACGCCCTTTTTGGCCAACCAAGCAACCTGGAAAGGCAAATCAGCGCTACAAAGAAGTCTCGCTTCCCATCGGTCAAAAGGGCCATGCTGAATAAAGTGTCAAAACCAGAAATGCAAAACAGGCCATGGAGAAACGGGAGCCTGGCTACGCTGATGGGCGGGATGTAAATTGCCAACAGCCACTCTGGAGAAGTGCACGGTGTGTCCTGAAACATCTAAAAAACTCAGCTTAGGGAGCATAGGGCACTTCCACTCATGGGTGTATAAGTTGGGAAAACTAAAAATCAGCAAGACACAGGCACCCCAAAGTTTAGGGCTGCTCTGTTGACAAGACCCTCCACTTCGTTACACCTTAAATATCCCAGGAAAGGGAAAAATGGATAAAGAAGTTGTGGTCCTTATGTACAATGGAATATCACTCAGCCATGAAATCAACGTCATAAGGCTAGTAGCAGCAAGATGAGTGGATTTAGGTAGGACGATTCTAAGTGAAATAAGTCACACAGAAAAAGATACTTATCATAAGATATCACTTATAGAGGGAATATAAAAACCGCTACCCTTGAACTGAATTACAAATCAGAGCAGGGTAACACGTTTATAAAACACACTATGGCTGCTTAACGGGAAAGGTGAGGTGGGGTGATGCATAAAACAAGGGTTTCAAATTAGCTCCGATACCGTTCCATAAACCCAATAGGTAATAGACAAGACCTACTCCTTGCTCAGTGAATTGGACTCAACACCCCCTATTCACCGCCCAAGAATATATCTGACTAGTAAGAATCTTAAAACCTATGCATTGATATCTCTCTGTAAGTGAGTCAAGTGGGTGTAAAGCGGCAAAAGCACAGCAGTGAAAAGCAGGTAAACCCCATTATAAAAATCAATTACTTTTAAAAACCCGTGAAACAAAGACAGTGAAAGAGAGAAAAATTCTTACAAAATTCGTTCAGGGGCTGTGATGCCACATGGATTGACCATATCTAGACCCACAGCTGATTGAGACATAAGGGTGGACACTCTTGGGGCTGAGAGGTTTGGTGAGGTTGGGTGAGCAAACGCAGACCCTTTAAAGTAATACTGTGTGGTACCCATCCCATGGGTCCCAAATCTCCAGGTTCAAGGGCATCTTCCTACATCGAAAGCATGCATGAGAAACCCAGAAGATGGTACACCGTGTGATCCGGAAAGGTTTTCAAAACGCACCTCATTTCTCATCTCCTTGTGCTCGGGTTTGCCATTCCAGCCGCTTTACTAGCAATCTCCCTCCTTGGAGAATCAGCACCTTTAACCTCCTGTTCCGTACAGGTTGCAATTTGTCCTGAGGATGAACGGGAAGAGGGGGAAGCAATGAGAGACTAGCTCTAGGTGTTGGGACAGGCACAGGTCACTCTATTTTCCCATCAGGAAGAAGAATTAACCACAGGCTCAGCCTGCCGCCCGGGACCAGAAGAGGGCCTCAAGCAATCCTGCGCTTTTGCGGCCAGCTGCCAAGAAAGAGAGTTGAAAAATGGAGCTCAGGGGCACTGCAATTCACAAACCTGCAGACTTATAAATGATGACTCTCGTCCACAAATATATTGAGGGAAGGCAACGAAGAGGATTGGAAAGCAAGGCAGAATTGCAGGAAACAGATTTCAGGAGGGAGATTCGAATCGCCTTTAAAGCACAGGAAAAGCGGCAAAACCTCGACAATGATGCCCTTGGCCAAAAAGGGCGTATGCGTTTTTTCCTGAATATATTCAGGAAAAAACGCATACGCCCTTTTTGGCCAACCAGGCAACCTGGAAAGGCAAATCAGCACTACAAAGAAGTCTCGCTTCCCATCGGTCAAAAGGGCCATGCTGAATAAAGTGTCAAAACCAGAAATGCAAAACAGGCCATGGAGAAACGGGAGCCTGGCTACGCTGATGGGCGGGATGTAAATTGCCAACAGCCACTCTGGAGAAGTGCACGGTGTGTCCTGAAACATCGAAAAAACTCAGCTTAGGGAGCATAGGGCACTTCCATTCATGGGCGTATAAATTGGGAAAACTAAAAATCAGCAAGACACAGGCACCCCAAAGTTTAGGGCTGCTCTGTTGACAAGAACCTCCACTTCGTTACACCTTAAATATCCCAGGAAAGAGAAAAATGGATAAAGAAGTTGTGGTCCTTATGTACAATGGAATATCACTCAGCCATGAAATCAACGTCATAAGGCTAGTAGCAGCAAGATGAGTGGATTTAGGTAGGACGATTCTAAGTGAAATAAGTCACACAGAAAAAGATACTTATCATAAGATATCACTTATAGAGGGAATATAAAAACCGCTACCCTTGAACTGAATTACAAATCAGAGCTGGGTAACACGTTTAGAAAACACACTATGGCTGCTTAACGGGAAAGGTGAGGTGGGGTGATGCATAAAACAAGGGTTTCAAATTAGCTCAGATACCGTTCCATAAACCCAATAGGTAATAGACAAGACCTACTCCTTGCTCAGTGAATTGGACTCAACACCCCCTATTCACCGCACAAGAATATATCTGACTAGTAAGAATCTTAAAACCTATGCATTGATATCTCTCTGTAAGTGAGTCAAGTGGGTGTAAAGCGGCAAAAACACAGCAGTGAAAAGCAGGTAAACCCCATTATAAAAATCAATTACTTTTAAAAACCCGTGAAACAAAGACAGTTAAAGAGAGAGAAATCCTTACAAAATTCGTTCAGGGGCTGTGATGCCACATGGATTGACCATATCTAGACCCACAGCTGATTGAGGCATAAGGGTGGAAACTCTTGGGGCTGAGAGGTTTGGTGAGGTTGGGTGAGCAAACGCAGACCCTTTAAAGTAATACTGCATGGTACCCATCCCATGGGTCCCAAATCTCCAGGTT
Source organism: Balaenoptera physalus (assembly GCF_965194825.1). Classification (NCBI taxonomy): domain Eukaryota; kingdom Metazoa; phylum Chordata; class Mammalia; order Artiodactyla; family Balaenopteridae; genus Balaenoptera; species Balaenoptera physalus. The sequence continues at coordinate 5,627 of NW_028125369.1, forward strand.
TAAGGGCATCTTCCTACATCGAAAGCATGCATGAGAAACCCAGAAGATGGTACACTGTGTGATCCGGAAAGGTTTTCAAAACGCACCTCATTTCTCATCTCCTTGTGCTCGGGTTTGCCATTCCAGCCACTTTACTAGCAATCTCCCTCCTTGGAGAATCAGCACCTTTAACCTCCTGTTCCGTACAGGTTGCAATTTGTCCTGAGGATGAACGGGAAGAGGGGGAACCAATGAGAGACTAGCTCTAGGTGTTGGGACAGGCACAGGTCACTCTATTTTCCCATCAGGAAGAAGAATTAACCACAGGCTCAGCCTGCCGCCCGGGACCAGAATAGGGCCTGAAGCAATCCTGCGCTTTTGCGGCCAGCTCCCAAGAAAGCGAGTTGAAAAATGGAGCTCAGGGGCACTGCAATTCACAAACCTGCAGACTTATAAATGATGACTCTCGTCCACAAATATATTGAGGGAAGGCAACGAAGAGGATTGGAAAGCAAGGCAGAATTGCAGGAAACAGATTTCAGGAGGGAGATTCGAATCGCCTTTAAAGCACAGGAAAAGCGGCAAAACCTCGACAATGATGCCCTTGGCCAAAAAGGGCGTATGCGTTTTTTCCTGAATATATTCAGGAAAAAACGCATACGCCCTTTTTGGCCAACCAGGCAACCTGGAAAGGCAAATAAGCGCTACAAAGAAGTCTCGCTTCCCATCGGTCAAAAGGGCCATGCTGAATAAAGTGTCAAAACCAGAAATGCAAGACAGGCCATGGAGAAACGGGAGCCTGGCTTCGCTGATGGGCGGGATGTAAATTGCCAACAGCCACTCTGGAGAAGTGCACGGTGTGTCCTGAAACATCGAAAAAAATCAGGTTAGGGAGCATAGGGCACTTCCATTCATGGGCGTATAAATTGGGAAAACTAAAAATCAGCAAGACACAGGCACCCCAAAGTTTAGGGCTGCTCTGTTGACAAGAACCTCCACTTCGTTACACCTTAAATATCCCAGGAAAGAGAAAAATGGATAAAGAAGTTGTGGTCCTTATGTACAATGGAATATCACTCAGCCATGAAATCAACGTCATAAGGCTAGTAGCAGCAAGATGAGTGGATTTAGGTAGGACGATTCTAAGTGAAATAAGTCACTCAGAAAAAGATACTTATCATAAGATATCACTTATAGAGGGAATATAAAAACCGCTACCCTTGAACTGAATTACAAATCAGAGCTGGGTAACACGTTTAGAAAACACACTATGGCTGCTTAACGGGAAAGGTGAGGTGGGGTGATGCATAAAACAAGGGTTTCAAATTAGCTCAGATACCGTTCCATAAACCCAATAGGTAATAGACAAGACCTACTCCTTGCTCAGTGAATTGGACTCAACACCCCCTATTCACCGCACAAGAATATATCTGACTAGTAAGAATCTTAAAACCTATGCATTGATATCTCTCTGTAAGTGAGTCAAGTGGTTGTAAAGCGGCAAAAACACAGCAGTGAAAAGCAGGTAAACCCCATTATAAAAATCAATTACTTTTAAAAACCCGTGAAACAAAGACAGTTAAAGAGAGAGAAATCCTTACAAAATTCGTTCAGGGGCTGTGATGCCACATGGATTGACCATATCTAGACCCACAGCTGATTGAGGCATAAGGGTGGAAACTCTTGGGGCTGAGAGGTTTGGTGAGGTTGGGTGAGCAAACGCAGACCCTTTAAAGTAATACTGCATGGTACCCATCCCATGGGTCCCAAATCTCCAGGTTTAAGGGCATCTTCCTACATCGAAAGCATGCATGAGAAACCCAGAAGATGGTACACTGTGTGATCCGGAAAGGTTTTCAAAACGCACCTCATTTCTCATCTCCTTGTGCTCGGGTTTGCCATTCCAGCCACTTTACTAGCAATCTCCCTCCTTGGAGAATCAGCACCTTTAACCTCCTGTTCCGTACAGGTTGCAATTTGTCCTGAGGATGAACGGGAAGAGGGGGAACCAATGAGAGACTAGAGCTAGGTGTTGGGACAGGCACAGGTCACTCTATTTTCCCATCAGGAAGAAGAATTAACCACAGGCTCAGCCTGCCGCCCGGGACCAGAATAGGGCCTGAAGCAATCCTGCGCTTTTGCGGCCAGCTCCCAAGAAAGCGAGTTGAAAAATGGAGCTCAGGGGCACTGCAATTCACAAACCTGCAGACTTATAAATGATGACTCTCGTCCACAAATATATTGAGGGAAGGCAACGAAGAGGATTGGAAAGCAAGGCAGAATTGCAGGAAACAGATTTCAGGAGGGAGATTCGAATCGCCTTTAAAGCACAGGAAAAGCGGCAAAACCTCGACAATGATGCCCTTGGCCAAAAAGGGCGTATGCGTTTTTTCCTGAATATATTCAGGAAAAAACGCATACGCCCTTTTTGGCCAACCAGGCAAACTGGAAAGGCAAATAAGCGCTACAAAGAAGTCTCGCTTCCCATCGGTCAAAAGGGCCATGCTGAATAAAGTGTCAAAACCAGAAATGCAAGACAGGCCATGGAGAAACGGGAGCCGTGCTTCGCTGATGGGCGGGATGTAAATTGCCAACAGCCACTCTGGAGAAGTGCACGGTGTGTCCTGAAACATCGAAAAAAATCAGGTTAGGGAGCATAGGGCACTTCCACTCATGGGCGTATAAATTGGGAAAACTAAAAATCAGCAAGACACAGGCACCCCAAAGTTTAGGGCTGCTCTGTTGACAAGAACCTCCACTTCGTTACACCTTAAATATCCCAGGAAAGAGAAAAATGGATAAAGAAGTTGTGGTCCTTATGTACAATGGAATATCACTCAGCCATGAAATCAACGTCATAAGGCTAGTAGCAGCAAGATGAGTGGATTTAGGTAGGACGATTCTAAGTGAAATAAGTCACACAGAAAAAGATACTTATCATAAGATATCACTTATAGAGGGAATATAAAAACCGCTACCCTTGAACTGAATTACAAATCAGAGCTGGGTAACACGTTTCGAAAACACACTATGGCTGCTTAACGGGAAAGGTGAGGTGGGGTGATGCATAAAACAAGGGTTTCAAATTAGCTCAGATACCGTTCCATAAACCCAATAGGTAATAGACAAGACCTACTCCTTGCTCAGTGAATTGGACTCAACACCCCCTATTCACCGCCCAAGAATATATCTGACTAGTAAGAATCTTGAAACCTATGCATTGATATCTCTCTGTAAGTGAGTCAAGTGGGTGTAAAGTGGCAAAATCACAGCAGTGAAAAGCAGGTAAACCCCATTATAAAAATCAATTACCTTTAAAGACCCGTGAAACAAAGACAGTGAAAGAGAGAGAAATTCTTAGAAAATTCGTTCAGGGGCTGTGATGCCACCTGGATTGACCATATCTAGACCCACAGCTGATTGAGACATAAGGGTGGACACTCTTGGGGCTGAGAGGTTTGGTGAGGTTGGGTGAGCAAACGCAGACCCTTTAAATTAATACTGCGTGGTACCCATCCCATGGGTCCCAAATCTCCAGGTTCAAGGGCATCTTCCTACATCGAAAACATGCATAAGAAACCCAGAAGATGGTACACCGTGTGATCGGGAGAGGTTTCTAAAACGCACCTCATTTCTCATCTCCTTGTGCTCGGGTTCGCCATTCCAGCCGCTTTACTAGCAATCTCCCTCCTTAGAGAATCAGCACCTTTAACCTCCTGTTCCGTACAGGTTGCAATTTGTCCTGAGGATGAACGGGAAGAGGGGGAAGCAATGAGAGACTAGCTCTAGGTGTTGGGACAGGCACAGGTCACTCTATTTTCCCATCAGGAAGAAGAATTAACCACAGGCTCAGCCTGCCGCCCGGGACCAGAATAGGGCCTGAAGCAATCCTGCGCTTTTGCGGCCAGCTCCCAAGAAAGCGAGTTGAAAAATGGAGCTCAGGGGCACTGCAATTCACAAACCTGCAGACTTATAAATGATGACTCTCGTCCACAAATATATTGAGGGAAGGCAACGAAGAGGATTGGAAAGCAAGGCAGAATTGCAGGAAACAGATTTCAGGAGGGAGATTCGAATCGCCTTTAAAGCACAGGAAAAGCGGCAAAACCTCGACAATGATGCCCTTGGCCAAAAAGGGCGTATGCGTTTTTTCCTGAATATATTCAGGAAAAAACGCATACGCCCTTTTTGGCCAACCAAGCAACCTGGAAAGGCAAATCAGCGCTACAAAGAAGTCTCGCTTCCCATCGGTCAAAAGGGCCATGCTGAATAAAGTGTCAAAACCAGAAATGCAAAACAGGCCATGGAGAAACGGGAGCCTGGCTACGCTGATGGGCGGGATGTAAATTGCCAACAGCCACTCTGGAGAAGTGCACGGTGTGTCCTGAAACATCTAAAAAACTCAGCTTAGGGAGCATAGGGCACTTCCACTCATGGGCGTATAAGTTGGGAAAACTAAAAATCAGCAAGACACAGGCACCCCAAAGTTTAGGGCTGCTCTGTTGACAAGACCCTCCACTTCGTTACACCTTAAATATCCCAGGAAAGGGAAAAATGGATAAAGAAGTTGTGGTCCTTATGTACAATGGAATATCACTCAGCCATGAAATCAACGTCATAAGGCTAGTAGCAGCAAGATGAGTGGATTTAGGTAGGACGATTCTAAGTGAAATAAGTCACACAGAAAAAGATACTTATCATAAGATATCACTTATAGAGGGAATACAAAAACCGCTACCCTTGAACTGAATTACAAATCAGAGCTGGGTAACACGTTTAGAAAACACACTATGGCTGCTTAACGGGAAAGGTGAGGTGGGGTGATGCATAAAACAAGGGTTTCAAATTAGCTCAGATACCGTTCCATAAACCCAATAGGTAATAGACAAGACCTACTCCTTGCTCAGTGAATTGGACTCAACACCCCCTATTCACCGCCCAAGAATATATCTGACTAGTAAGAATCTTGAAACCTATGCATTGATATCTCTCTGTAAGTGAGTCAAGTGGGTGTAAAGCGGCAAAATCACAGCAGTGAAAAGCAGGTAAACCCCATTATAAAAATCAATTACCTTTAAAGACCCGTGAAACAAAGACAGTGAAAGAGAGAGAAATTCTTAGAAAATTCGTTCAGGGGCTGTGATGCCACCTGGATTGACCATATCTAGACCCACAGCTGATTGAGACATAAGGGTGGACACTCTTGGGGCTGAGAGGTTTGGTGAGGTTGGGTGAGCAAACGCAGACCCTTTAAATTAATACTGCGTGGTACCCATCCCATGGGTCCCAAATCTCCAGGTTCAAGGGCATCTTCCTACATCGAAAACATGCATAAGAAACCCAGAAGATGGTACACCGTGTGATCGGGAGAGGTTTCTAAAACGCACCTCATTTCTCATCTCCTTGTGCTCGGGTTCGCCATTCCAGCCGCTTTACTAGCAATCTCCCTCCTTAGAGAATCAGCACCTTTAACCTCCTGTTCCGTACAGGTTGCAATTTGTCCTGAGGATGAACGGGAAGAGGGGGAAGCAATGAGAGACTAGCTCTAGGTGTTGGGACAGGCACAGGTCACTCTATTTTCCCATCAGGAAGAAGAATTAACCACAGGCTCAGCCTGCCGCCCGGGACCAGAATAGGGCCTGAAGCAATCCTGCGCTTTTGCGGCCAGCTCCCAAGAAAGCGAGTTGAAAAATGGAGCTCAGGGGCACTGCAATTCACAAACCTGCAGACTTATAAATGATGACTCTCGTCCACAAATATATTGAGGGAAGGCAACGAAGAGGATTGGAAAGCAAGGCAGAATTGCAGGAAACAGATTTCAGGAGGGAGATTCGAATCGCCTTTAAAGCACAGGAAAAGCGGCAAAACCTCGACAATGATGGCCTTGGCCAAAAAGGGCGTATGCGTTTTTTCCTGAATATATTCAGGAAAAAACGCATACGCCCTTTTTGGCCAACCAAGCAACCTGGAAAGGCAAATCAGCGCTACAAAGAAGTCTCGCTTCCCATCGGTCAAAAGGGCCATGCTGAATAAAGTGTCAAAACCAGAAATGCAAAACAGGCCATGGAGAAACGGGAGCCTGGCTACGCTGATGGGCGGGATGTAAATTGCCAACAGCCACTCTGGAGAAGTGCACGGTGTGTCCTGAAACATCTAAAAAACTCAGCTTAGGGAGCATAGGGCACTTCCACTCATGGGCGTATAAGTTGGGAAAACTAAAAATCAGCAAGACACAGGCACCCCAAAGTTTAGGGCTGCTCTGTTGACAAGACCCTCCACTTCGTTACACCTTAAATATCCCAGGAAAGGGAAAAATGGATAAAGAAGTTGTGGTCCTTATGTACAATGGAATATCACTCAGCCATGAAATCAACGTCATAAGGCTAGTAGCAGCAAGATGAGTGGATTTAGGTAGGACGATTCTAAGTGAAATAAGTCACACAGAAAAAGATACTTATCATAAGATATCACTTATAGAGGGAATATAAAAACCGCTACCCTTGAACTGAATTACAAATCAGAGCTGGGTAACACGTTTAGAAAACACACTATGGCTGCTTAACGGGAAAGGTGAGGTGGGGTGATGCATAAAACAAGGGTTTCAAATTAGCTCAGATACCGTTCCATAAACCCAATAGGTAATAGACAAGACCTACTCCTTGCTCAGTGAATTGGACTCAACACCCCCTATTCACCGCCCAAGAATATATCTGACTAGTAAGAATCTTGAAACCTATGCATTGATATCTCTCTGTAAGTGAGTCAAGTGGGTGTAAAGCGGCAAAATCACAGCAGTGAAAAGCAGGTAAACCCCATTATAAAAATCAATTACCTTTAAAGACCCGTGAAACAAAGACAGTGAAAGAGAGAGAAATTCTTAGAAAATTCGTTCAGGGGCTGTGATGCCACCTGGATTGACCATATCTAGACCCACAGCTGATTGAGACATAAGGGTGGACACTCTTGGGGCTGAGAGGTTTGGTGAGGTTGGGTGAGCAAACGCAGACCCTTTAAATTAATACTGCGTGGTACCCATCCCATGGGTCCCAAATCTCCAGGTTCAAGGGCATCTTCCTACATCGAAAACATGCATAAGAAACCCAGAAGATGGTACACCGTGTGATCGGGAGAGGTTTCTAAAACGCACCTCATTTCTCATCTCCTTGTGCTCGGGTTCGCCATTCCAGCCGCTTTACTAGCAATCTCCCTCCTTAGAGAATCAGCACCTTTAACCTCCTGTTCCGTACAGGTTGCAATTTGTCCTGAGGATGAACGGGAAGAGGGGGAAGCAATGAGAGACTAGCTCTAGGTGTTGGGACAGGCACAGGTCACTCTATTTTCCCATCAGGAAGAAGAATTAACCACAGGCTCAGCCTGCCGCCCGGGACCAGAATAGGGCCTGAAGCAATCCTGCGCTTTTGCGGCCAGCTCCCAAGAAAGCGAGTTGAAAAATGGAGCTCAGGGGCACTGCAATTCACAAACCTGCAGACTTATAAATGATGACTCTCGTCCACAAATATATTGAGGGAAGGCAACGAAGAGGATTGGAAAGCAAGGCAGAATTGCAGGAAACAGATTTCAGGAGGGAGATTCGAATCGCCTTTAAAGCACAGGAAAAGCGGCAAAACCTCGACAATGATGCCCTTGGCCAAAAAGGGCGTATGCGTTTTTTCCTGAATATATTCAGGAAAAAACGCATACGCCCTTTTTGGCCAACCAAGCAACCTGGAAAGGCAAATCAGCGCTACAAAGAAGTCTCGCTTCCCATCGGTCAGAAGGGCCATGCTGAATAAAGTGTCAAAACCAGAAATGCAAAACAGGCCATGGAGAAACGGGAGCCTGGCTACGCTGATGGGCGGGATGTAAATTGCCAACAGCCACTCTGGAGAAGTGCACGGTGTGTCCTGAAACATCTAAAAAACTCAGCTTAGGGAGCATAGGGCACTTCCACTCATGGGCGTATAAGTTGGGAAAACTAAAAATCAGCAAGACACAGGCACCCCAAAGTTTAGGGCTGCTCTGTTGACAAGACCCTCCACTTCGTTACACCTTAAATATCCCAGGAAAGGGAAAAATGGATAAAGAAGTTGTGGTCCTTATGTACAATGGAATATCACTCAGCCATGAAATCAACGTCATAAGGCTAGTAGCAGCAAGATGAGTGGATTTAGGTAGGACGATTCTAAGTGAAATAAGTCACACAGAAAAAGATACTTATCATAAGATATCACTTATAGAGGGAATATAAAAACCGCTACCCTTGAACTGAATTACAAATCAGAGCTGGGTAACACGTTTAGAAAACACACTATGGCTGCTTAACGGGAAAGGTGAGGTGGGGTGATGCATAAAACAAGGGTTTCAAATTAGCTCAGATACCGTTCCATAAACCCAATAGGTAATAGACAAGACCTACTCCTTGCTCAGTGAATTGGACTCAACACCCCCTATTCACCGCCCAAGAATATATCTGACTAGTAAGAATCTTGAAACCTATGCATTGATATCTCTCTGTAAGTGAGTCAAGTGGGTGTAAAGCGGCAAAATCACAGCAGTGAAAAGCAGGTAAACCCCATTATAAAAATCAATTACCTTTAAAGACCCGTGAAACAAAGACAGTGAAAGAGAGAGAAATTCTTAGAAAATTCGTTCAGGGGCTGTGATGCCACCTGGATTGACCATATCTAGACCCACAGCTGATTGAGACATAAGGGTGGACACTCTTGGGGCTGAGAGGTTTGGTGAGGTTGGGTGAGCAAACGCAGACCCTTTAAATTAATACTGCGTGGTACCCATCCCATGGGTCCCAAATCTCCAGGTTCAAGGGCATCTTCCTACATCGAAAACATGCATAAGAAACCCAGAAGATGGTACACCGTGTGATCGGGAGAGGTTTCTAAAACGCACCTCATTTCTCATCTCCTTGTGCTCGGGTTCGCCATTCCAGCCGCTTTACTAGCAATCTCCCTCCTTAGAGAATCAGCACCTTTAACCTCCTGTTCCGTACAGGTTGCAATTTGTCCTGAGGATGAACGGGAAGAGGGGGAAGCAATGAGAGACTAGCTCTAGGTGTTGGGACAGGCACAGGTCACTCTATTTTCCCATCAGGAAGAAGAATTAACCACAGGCTCAGCCTGCCGCCCGGGACCAGAATAGGGCCTGAAGCAATCCTGCGCTTTTGCGGCCAGCTCCCAAGAAAGCGAGTTGAAAAATGGAGCTCAGGGGCACTGCAATTCACAAACCTGCAGACTTATAAATGATGACTCTCGTCCACAAATATATTGAGGGAAGGCAACGAAGAGGATTGGAAAGCAAGGCAGAATTGCAGGAAACAGATTTCAGGAGGGAGATTCGAATCGCCTTTAAAGCACAGGAAAAGCGGCAAAACCTCGACAATGATGCCCTTGGCCAAAAAGGGCGTATGCGTTTTTTCCTGAATATATTCAGGAAAAAACGCATACGCCCTTTTTGGCCAACCAAGCAACCTGGAAAGGCAAATCAGCGCTACAAAGAAGTCTCGCTTCCCATCGGTCAGAAGGGCCATGCTGAATAAAGTGTCAAAACCAGAAATGCAAAACAGGCCATGGAGAAACGGGAGCCTGGCTACGCTGATGGGCGGGATGTAAATTGCCAACAGCCACTCTGGAGAAGTGCACGGTGTGTCCTGAAACATCTAAAAAACTCAGCTTAGGGAGCATAGGGCACTTCCACTCATGGGCGTATAAGTTGGGAAAACTAAAAATCAGCAAGACACAGGCACCCCAAAGTTTAGGGCTGCTCTGTTGACAAGACCCTCCACTTCGTTACACCTTAAATATCCCAGGAAAGGGAAAAATGGATAAAGAAGTTGTGGTCCTTATGTACAATGGAATATCACTCAGCCATGAAATCAACGTCATAAGGCTAGTAGCAGCAAGATGAGTGGATTTAGGTAGGACGATTCTAAGTGAAATAAGTCACACAGAAAAAGATACTTATCATAAGATATCACTTATAGAGGGAATATAAAAACCGCTACCCTTGAACTGAATTACAAATCAGAGCTGGGTAACACGTTTAGAAAACACACTATGGCTGCTTAACGGGAAAGGTGAGGTGGGGTGATGCATAAAACAAGGGTTTCAAATTAGCTCAGATACCGTTCCATAAACCCAATAGGTAATAGACAAGACCTACTCCTTGCTCAGTGAATTGGACTCAACACCCCCTATTCACCGCCCAAGAATATATCTGACTAGTAAGAATCTTGAAACCTATGCATTGATATCTCTCTGTAAGTGAGTCAAGTGGGTGTAAAGCGGCAAAATCACAGCAGTGAAAAGCAGGTAAACCCCATTATAAAAATCAATTACCTTTAAAGACCCGTGAAACAAAGACAGTGAAAGAGAGAGAAATTCTTAGAAAATTCGTTCAGGGGCTGTGATGCCACCTGGATTGACCATATCTAGACCCACAGCTGATTGAGACATAAGGGTGGACACTCTTGGGGCTGAGAGGTTTGGTGAGGTTGGGTGAGCAAACGCAGACCCTTTAAATTAATACTGCGTGGTACCCATCCCATGGGTCCCAAATCTCCAGGTTCAAGGGCATCTTCCTACATCGAAAACATGCATAAGAAACCCAGAAGATGGTACACCGTGTGATCGGGAGAGGTTTCTAAAACGCACCTCATTTCTCATCTCCTTGTGCTCGGGTTCGCCATTCCAGCCGCTTTACTAGCAATCTCCCTCCTTAGAGAATCAGCACCTTTAACCTCCTGTTCCGTACAGGTTGCAATTTGTCCTGAGGATGAACGGGAAGAGGGGGAAGCAATGAGAGACTAGCTCTAGGTGTTGGGACAGGCACAGGTCACTCTATTTTCCCATCAGGAAGAAGAATTAACCACAGGCTCAGCCTGCCGCCCTGGACCAGAATAGGGCCTGAAGCAATCCTGCGCTTTTGCGGCCAGCTCCCAAGAAAGCGAGTTGAAAAATGGAGCTCAGGGGCACTGCAATTCACAAACCTGCAGACTTATAAATGATGACTCTCGTCCACAAATATATTGAGGGAAGGCAACGAAGAGGATTGGAAAGCAAGGCAGAATTGCAGGAAACAGATTTCAGGAGGGAGATTCGAATCGCCTTTAAAGCACAGGAAAAGCGGCAAAACCTCGACAATGATGCCCTTGGCCAAAAAGGGCGTATGCGTTTTTTCCTGAATATATTCAGGAAAAAACGCATACGCCCTTTTTGGCCAACCAAGCAACCTGGAAAGGCAAATCAGCGCTACAAAGAAGTCTCGCTTCCCATCGGTCAGAAGGGCCATGCTGAATAAAGTGTCAAAACCAGAAATGCAAAACAGGCCATGGAGAAACGGGAGCCTGGCTACGCTGATGGGCGGGATGTAAATTGCCAACAGCCACTCTGGAGAAGTGCACGGTGTGTCCTGAAACATCTAAAAAACTCAGCTTAGGGAGCATAGGGCACTTCCACTCATGGGCGTATAAGTTGGGAAAACTAAAAATCAGCAAGACACAGGCACCCCAAAGTTTAGGGCTGCTCTGTTGACAAGACACTCCACTTCGTTACACCTTAAATATCCCAGGAAAGGGAAAAATGGATAAAGAAGTTGTGGTCCTTATGTACAATGGAATATCACTCAGCCATGAAATCAACGTCATAAGGCTAGTAGCAGCAAGATGAGTGGATTTAGGTAGGACGATTCTAAGTGAAATAAGTCACACAGAAAAAGATACTTATCATAAGATATCACTTATAGAGGGAATATAAAAACCGCTACCCTTGAACTGAATTACAAATCAGAGCTGGGTAACACGTTTAGAAAACACACTATGGCTGCTTAACGGGAAAGGTGATGTGGGGTGATGCATAAAACAAGGGTTTCAAATTAGCTCAGATACCGTTCCATAAACCCAATAGGTAATAGACAAGACCTACTCCTTGCTCAGTGAATTGGACTCAACACCCCCTATTCACCGCCCAAGAATATATCTGACTAGTAAGAATCTTGAAACCTATGCATTGATATCTCTCTGTAAGTGAGTCAAGTGGGTGTAAAGCGGCAAAATCACAGCAGTGAAAAGCAGGTAAACCCCATTATAAAAATCAATTACCTTTAAAGACCCGTGAAACAAAGACAGTGAAAGAGAGAGAAATTCTTAGAAAATTCGTTCAGGGGCTGTGATGCCACCTGGATTGACCATATCTAGACCCACAGCTGATTGAGACATAAGGGTGGAAACTCTTGGGGCTGAGAGGTTTGGTGAGGTTGGGTGAGCAAACGCAGACCCTTTAAAGTAATACTGCATGGTACCCATCCCATGGGTCCCAAATCTCCAGGTTCAAGGGCATCTTCCTACATCGAAAGCATGCATGAGAAACCCAGAAGATGGTACACTGTGTGATCCGGAAAGGTTTTCAAAACGCACCTCATTTCTCATCTCCTTGTGCTCGGGTTTGCCATTCCAGCCACTTTACTAGCAATCTCCCTCCTTGGAGAATCAGCACCTTTAACCTCCTCTTTGGTACAGGTTGCAATTTGTCCTGAGGATGAACGGGAAGAGGGGGAACCAATGAGAGATTAGCTCTAGGTGTTGGGACAGGCACAGGTCACTCTATTTTCCCATCAGGAAGAAGAACTAACCACAGGCTCAGCCTGCCGCCCGGGACCAGAATAGGGCCTGAAGCAATCCTGCGCTTTTGCGGCCAGCTCCCAACAAAGCGAGTTGAAAAATGGAGCTCAGGGGCACTGCAATTCACAAACCTGCAGACTTATAAATGATGACTCTCGTCCACAAATATATTGAGGGAAGGCAACGAAGAGGATTGGAAAGCAAGGCAGAATTGCAGGAAACAGATTTCAGGAGGGAGATTCGAATCGCCTTTAAAGCACAGGAAAAGCGGCAAAACCTCGACAATGATGCCCTTGGCCAAAAAGGGCGTATGCGTTTTTTCCTGAATATATTCAGGAAAAAACGCATACGCCCTTTTTGGCCAACCAAGCAACCTGGAAAGGCAAATCAGCGCTACAAAGAAGTCGCGCTTCCCATCGGTCAAAAGGGCCATGCTGAAAAAGTGTCAAAACCAGAAATGCAAAACAGGCCATGGAGAAACGGGAGCCTGGCTACGATGAAGGGCGGGATGTAAATTGCCAACAGCCACTCTGGAGAAGTGCACGGTGTGTCCTGAAACATCGAAAAAAATCAGCTTAGGGAGCATAGGGCACTTCCACTCATGGGCGTATAAATTGGGAAAACTAAAAATCAGCAAGACACAGGCACCCCAAAGTTTAGGGCTGCTCTGTTGACAAGAACCTCCACTTCGTTACACCTTAAATATCCCAGGAAAGAGAAAAATGGATAAAGAAGTTGTGGTCCTTATGTACAATGGAATATCACTCAGCCATGAAATCAACATCATAAGGCTAGTAGCAGCAAGATGAGTGGATTTAGGTAGGACGATTCTAAGTGAAATAAGTCACACAGAAAAAGATACTTATCATAAGATATCACTTATAGAGGGAATATAAAAACCGCTACCCTTGAACTGAATTACAAATCAGAGCTGGGTAACACGTTTAGAAAACACACTATGGCTGCTTAACGGGAAAGGTGAGGTGGGGTGATGCATAAAACAAGGGTTTCAAATTAGCTCAGATACCGTTCCATAAACCCAATAGGTAATAGACAAGACCTACTCCTTGCTCAGTGAATTGGACTCAACACCCCCTATTCACCGCCCAAGAATATATCTGACTAGTAAGAATCTTAAAACCTATGCATTGATATCTCTCTGTAAGTGAGTCAAGTGGGTGTAAAGCGGCAAAAACACAGCAGTGAAAAGCAGGTAAACCCCATTATAAAAATCAATTACTTTTAAAAACCCGTGAAACAAAGACAGTTAAAGAGAGAGAAATTCTTACAAAATTCGTTCAGGGGCTGTGATGCCACCTGGATTAACCATATCTAGACTCACAGCTGATTGAGACATAAGGGTGGACACTCTTGGGGCTGAGAGGTTTGGTGAGGTTGGGTGAGCAAACGCAGACCCTTTAAAGTAATACTGCATGGTACCCATCCCATGGGTCCCAAATATCCAGGTTCAAGGGCATCTTCCTACATCGAAAGCATGCATGAGAAACCCAGAAGATGGTACACCGTGTGATCCGGAAAGGTTTTCAAAACGCACCTCATTTCTCATCTCCTTGTGCTCGGGTTTGACATTCCAGCCGCTTTACTAGTAATCTCCCTCCTTGGAGAATCAGCACCTTTAACCTCCTGTTCCGTACAGGTTGCAATTTGTCCTGAGGATGAACGGGAAGAGGGGGAACCAATGAGAGACTAGCTCTAGGTGTTGGGACAGGCACAGGTCACTCTATTTTCCCATCAGGAAGAAGAATTAACCACAGGCTCAGCCTGCCGCCCGGGACCAGAATAGGGCCTGAAGCAATCCTGCGCTTTTGCGGCCAGCTCCCAAGAAAGCGAGTTGAAAAATGGAGCTCAGGGGCACTGCAATTCACAAACCTGCAGACTTATAAATCATGACTCTCGTACACAAATATATTGAGGGAAGGCAACGAAGAGGATTGGAAAGCAAGGCAGAATTGCAGGAAACAGATTTCAGGAGGGAGATTCGAATCGCCTTTAAAGCACAGGAAAAGCGGCAAAACCTCGACAATGATGCCCTTGGCCAAAAAGGGCGTATGCGTTTTTTCCTGAATATATTCAGGAAAAAACGCATACGCCCTTTTTGGCCAACCAAGCAACCTGGAAAGGCAAATCAGCGCTACAAAGAAGTCTCGCTTCCCATCGGTCAAAAGGGCCATGCTGAATAAAGTGTCAAAACCAGAAATGCAAAACAGGCCATGGAGAAACGGGAGAATGGCTACGCTGATGGGCGGGATGTAAATTGCCAACAGCCACTCTGGAGAAGTGCACGGTGTGTCCTGAAACATCGAAAAAAATCAGCTTAGGGAGCATAGGGCACTTCCACTCATGGGCGTATAAATTGGGAAAACTAAAAATCAGCAAGACACAGGCACCCCAAAGTTTAGGGCTGCTCTGTTGACAAGAACCTCCACTTCGTTACACCTTAAATATCCCAGGAAAGAGAAAAATGGATAAAGAAGTTGTGGTCCTTATGTACAATGGAATATCACTCAGCCATGAAATCAACGTCATAAGGCTAGTAGCAGCAAGATGAGTGGATTTAGGTAGGACGATTCTAAGTGAAATAAGTCACACAGAAAAAGATACTTATCATAAGATATCACTTATAGAGGGAATATAAAAACCGCTACCCTTGAACTGAATTACAAATCAGAGCAGGGTAACACGTTTAGAAAACACACTATGGCTGCTTAACGGGAAAGGTGAGGTGGGGTGATGCATAAAACAAGGGTTTCAAATTAGCTCAGATACCGTTCCACAAACCCAATAGGTAATAGACAAGACCTACTCCTTGCTCAGTGAATTGGACTCAACACCCCCTATTCACCGCCCAAGAATATATCTGACTAGTAAGAATCTTAAAACCTATGCATTGATATCTCTCTGTAAGTGAGTCAAGTGGGTGTAAAGCGGCAAAGACACAGCAGTGAAAAGCAGGTAAACCCCATTATAAAAATCAATTACTTTTAAAAACCCGTGAAACAAAGACAGTGAAAGAGAGAGAAATTCTTACAAAATTCGTTCAGGGGCTGTGATGCCACCTGGATTGACCATATCTAGACCCACAGTTGATTGAGACATAAGGGTGGACACTCTTGGGGCTGAGAGGTTTGGTGAGGTTGGGTGAGCAAACGCAGACCCTTTAAAGTAATACTGCGTGGTACCCATCCCATGGGTCCCAAATATCCAGGTTCAAGGGCATCTTCCTACATCGAAAGCATGCATGAGAAACCCAGAAGATGGTACACCGTGTGATCCGGAAAGGTTTTCAAAACGCACCTCATTTCTCATCTCCTTGTGCTCGGGTTTGACATTCCAGCCTCTTTACTAGTAATCTCCCTCCTTGGAGAATCAGCACCTTTAACCTCCTGTTCCGTACAGGTTGCAATTTGTCCTGAGGATGAACGGGAAGAGGGGGAACCAATGAGAGACTAGCTCTAGGTGTTGGGACAGGCACAGGTCACTCTATTTTCCCATCAGGAAGAAGAATTAACCACAGGCTCAGCCTGCCGCCCGGGACCAGAATAGGGCCTGAAGCAATCCTGCGCTTTTGCGGCCAGCTCCCAAGAAAGCGAGTTGAAAAATGGAGCTCAGGGGCACTGCAATTCACAAACCTGCAGACTTATAAATCATGACTCTCGTCCACAAATATATTGAGGGAAGGCAACGAAGAGGATTGGAAAGCAAGGCAGAATTGCAGGAAACAGATTTCAGGAGGGAGATTCGAATCGCCTTTAAAGCACAGGAAAAGCGGCAAAACCTCGACAATGATGCCCTTGGCCAAAAAGGGCGTATGCGTTTTTTCCTGAATATATTCAGGAAAAAACGCATACGCCCTTTTTGGCCAACCAAGCAACCTGGAAAGGCAAATCAGCGCTACAAAGAAGTCTCGCTTCCCATCGGTCAAAAGGGCCATGCTGAATAAAGTGTCAAAACCAGAAATGCAAAACAGGCCATGGAGAAACGGGAGCCTGGCTACGCTGATGGGCGGGATGTAAATTGCCAACAGCCACTCTGGAGAAGTGCACGGTGTGTCCTGAAACATCGAAAAAAATCAGCTTAGGGAGCATAGGTCACTTCCACTCATGGGCGTATACATTGGGAAAACTAAAAATCAGCAAGACACAGGCACCCCAAAGTTTAGGGCTGCTCTGTTGACAAGAACCTCCACTTCGTTACACCTTAAATATCCCAGGAAAGAGAAAAATGGATAAAGAAGTTGTGGTCCTTATGTACAATGGAATATCACTCAGCCATGAAATCAACGTCATAAGGCTAGTAGCAGCAAGATGAGTGGATTTAGGTAGGACGATTCTAAGTGAAATAAGTCACACAGAAAAAGATACTTATCATAAGATATCACTTATAGAGGGAATATAAAAACCGCTACCCTTGAACTGAATTACAAATCAGAGCAGGGTCACACGTTTAGAAAACACACTATGGCTGCTTAACGGGAAAGGTGAGGTGGGGTGATGCATAAAACAAGGGTTTCAAATTAGCTCAGATACCGTTCCATAAACCCAATAGGTAACAGACAAGACCTACTCCTTGCTCAGTGAATTGGACTCAACACCCCCTATTCACCGCCCAAGAATATATCTGACTAGTAAGAATCTTAAAACCTATGCATTGATATCTCTCTGTAAGTGAGTCAAGTGGGTGTAAAGCGGCAAAAACACAGCAGTGAAAAGCAGGTAAACCCCATTATAAAA
Organism: Balaenoptera physalus; assembly: GCF_965194825.1. Classification (NCBI taxonomy): domain Eukaryota; kingdom Metazoa; phylum Chordata; class Mammalia; order Artiodactyla; family Balaenopteridae; genus Balaenoptera; species Balaenoptera physalus. Next base: position 22,988 of record NW_028125369.1, read on the forward strand.
ATCAATTACTTTTAAAAACCCGTGAAACAAAGACAGTGAAAGAGAGAGAAATTCTTACAAAATTCGTTCAGGGGCTGTGATGCCACCTGGATTGACCATATCTAGACCCACAGCTGATTGAGACATAAGGGTGGAAACTCTTGGGGCTGAGAGGTTTGGTGAGGTTGGGTGAGCAAACGCAGACCCTTTAAAGTAATACTTCGTGGTACCCATCCCATGGGTCCCAAATCTCCAGGTTCAAGGGCATCTTCCTACATCGAAAGCATGCATGAGAAACCCAGAAGATGGTACACCGTGTGATCCGGAAAGGTTTTCAAAACGCACCTCATTTCTCATCTCCTTGTGCTCGGGTTTGCCATTCCAGCCGCTTTACTAGCAATCTCCCTCCTTGGAGAATCAGCACCTTTAACCTCCTGTTCCGTACAGGTTGCAATTTGTCCTGAGGATGAACGGGAAGAGGGGGAACCAATGAGAGACTAGCTCTAGGTGTTGGGACAGGCACAGGTCACTCTATTTTCCCATCAGGAAGAAGAATTAACCACAGGCTCAGCCTGCCGCCCGGGACCAGAATAGGGCCTGAAGCAATCCTGCGCTTTTGCGGCCAGCTCCCAAGAAAGCGAGTTGAAAAATGGAGCTCAGGGGCACTGCAATTCACAAACCTGCAGACTTATAAATGATGACTCTCGTCCACAAATATATTGAGGGAAGGCAACGAAGAGGATTGGAAAGCAAGGCAGAATTGCAGGAAACAGATTTCAGGAGGGAGATTCGAATCGCCTTTAAAGCACAGGAAAAGCGGCAAAACCTCGACAATGATGCCCTTGGCCAAAAAGGGCGTATGCGTTTTTTCCTGAATATATTCAGGAAAAAACGCATACGCCCTTTTTGGCCAACCAAGCAACCTGGAAAGGCAAATCAGCGCTACAAAGAAGTCTCGCTTCCCATCGGTCAAAAGGGCCATGCTGAATAAAGTGTCAAAACCAGAAATGCAAAACAGGCCATGGAGAAACGGGAGCCTGGCTACGCTGATGGGCGGGATGTAAATTGCCAACAGCCACTCTGGAGAAGTGCACGGTGTGTCCTGAAACATCGAAAAAAATCAGCTTAGGGAGCATAGGTCACTTCCACTCATGGGCGTATAAATTGGGAAAACTAAAAATCAGCAAGACACAGGCACCCCAAAGTTTAGGGCTGCTCTGTTGACAAGAACCTCCACTTCGTTACACCTTAAATATCCCAGGAAAGAGAAAAATGGATAAAGAAGTTGTGGTCCTTATGTACAATGGAATATCACTCAGCCATGAAATCAACGTCATAAGGCTAGTAGCAGCAAGATGAGTGGATTTAGGTAGGACGATTCTAAGTGAAATAAGTCACACAGAAAAAGATACTTATCATAAGATATCACTTATAGAGGGAATATAAAAACCGCTACCCTTGAACTGAATTACAAATCAGAGCAGGGTCACACGTTTAGAAAACACACTATGGCTGCTTAACGGGAAAGGTGAGGTGGGGTGATGCATAAAACAAGGGTTTCAAATTAGCTCAGATACCGTTCCATAAACCCAATAGGTAATAGACAAGACCTACTCCTTGCTCAGTGAATTGGACTCAACACCCCCTATTCACCGCCCAAGAATATATCTGACTAGTAAGAATCTTAAAACCTATGCATTGATATCTCTCTGTAAGTGAGTCAAGTGGGTGTAAAGCGGCAAAAACACAGCAGTGAAAAGCAGGTAAACCACATTATAAAAATCAATTACTTTTAAAAACCCGTGAAACAAAGACAGTTAAAGAGAGAGAAATTCTTACAAAATTCGTTCAGGGGCTGTGATGCCACCTGGATTAACCATATCTAGACCCACAGCTGATTGAGACATAAGGGTGGACACTCTTGGGGCTGAGAGGTTTGGTGAGGTTGGGTGAGCAAACGCAGACCCTTTAAAGTAATACTGCATGGTACCCATCCCATGGGTCCCAAATCTCCAGGTTCAAGGGCATCTTCCTACATCGAAAGCATGCATGAGAAACCCAGAAGATGGTACACCGTGTGATCCGGAAAGGTTTTCAAAACGCACCTCATTTCTCATCTCCTTGTGCTCGGATTTGCCATTCCAGCCGCTTTACTAGCAATCTCCCTCCTTGGAGAATCAGCACCTTTAACCTCCTGTTCCGTACAGGTTGCAATTTGTCCTGAGGATGAACGGGAAGAGGGGGAACCAATGAGAGACTAGCTCTAGGTGTTGGGACAGGCACAGGTCACTCTATTTTCCCATCAGGAAGAAGAATTAACCACAGGCTCAGCCTGCCGCCCGGGACCAGAATAGGGCCTGAAGCAATCCTGCGCTTTTGCGGCCAGCTCCCAAGAAAGCGAGTTGAAAAATGGAGCTCAGGGGCACTGCAATTCACAAACCTGCAGACTTATAAATGATGACTCTCGTCCACAAATATATTGAGGGAAGGCAACGAAGAGGATTTGAAAGCAAGGCAGAATTGCAGGAAACAGATTTCAGGAGGGAGATTCGAATCGCCTTTAAAGCACAGGAAAAGCGGCAAAACCTCAACAATGATGCCCTTGGCCAAAAAGGGCGTATGCGTTTTTTCCTGAATATATTCAGGAAAAAACGCATACGCCCTTTTTGGCCAACCAAGCAACCTGGAAAGGCAAATCAGCGCTACAAAGAAGTCTCGCTTCCCATCGGTCAAAAGGGCCATGCTGAATAAAGTGTCAAAACCAGAAATGCAAAACAGGCCATGGAGAAACGGGAGCCTGGCTACGCTGATGGGCGGGATGTAAATTGCCAACAGCCACTCTGGAGAAGTGCACGGTGTGTCCTGAAACATCGAAAAAAATCAGCTTAGGGAGCATAGGTCACTTCCACTCATGGGCGTATAAATTGGGAAAACTAAAAATCAGCAAGACACAGGCACCCCAAAGTTTAGGGCTGCTCTGTTGACAAGAACCTCCACTTCGTTACACCTTAAATATCCCAGGAAAGAGAAAAATGGATAAAGAAGTTGTGGTCCTTATGTACAATGGAATATCACTCAGCCATGAAATCAACGTCATAAGGCTAGTAGCAGCAAGATGAGTGGATTTAGGTAGGACGATTCTAAGTGAAATAAGTCACACAGAAAAAGATACTTATCATAAGATATCACTTATAGAGGGAATATAAAAACCGCTACCCTTGAACTGAATTACAAATCAGAGCAGGGTCACACGTTTAGAAAACACACTATGGCTGCTTAACGGGAAAGGTGAGGTGGGGTGATGCATAAAACAAGGGTTTCAAATTAGCTCAGATACCGTTCCATAAACCCAATAGGTAATAGACAAGACCTACTCCTTGCTCAGTGAATTGGACTCAACACCCCCTATTCACCGCCCAAGAATATATCTGACTAGTAAGAATCTTAAAACCTATGCATTGATATCTCTCTGTAAGTGAGTCAAGTGGGTGTAAAGCGGCAAAAACACAGCAGTGAAAAGCAGGTAAACCACATTATAAAAATCAATTACTTTTAAAAACCCGTGAAACAAAGACAGTTAAAGAGAGAGAAATTCTTACAAAATTCGTTCAGGGGCTGTGATGCCACCTGGATTAACCATATCTAGACCCACAGCTGATTGAGACATAAGGGTGGACACTCTTGGGGCTGAGAGGTTTGGTGAGGTTGGGTGAGCAAACGCAGACCCTTTAAAGTAATACTGCATGGTACCCATCCCATGGGTCCCAAATCTCCAGGTTCAAGGGCATCTTCCTACATCGAAAGCATGCATGAGAAACCCAGAAGATGGTACACCGTGTGATCCGGAAAGGTTTTCAAAACGCACCTCATTTCTCATCTCCTTGTGCTCGGATTTGCCATTCCAGCCGCTTTACTAGCAATCTCCCTCCTTGGAGAATCAGCACCTTTAACCTCCTGTTCCGTACAGGTTGCAATTTGTCCTGAGGATGAACGGGAAGAGGGGGAACCAATGAGAGACTAGCTCTAGGTGTTGGGACAGGCACAGGTCACTCTATTTTCCCATCAGGAAGAAGAATTAACCACAGGCTCAGCCTGCCGCCCGGGACCAGAATAGGGCCTGAAGCAATCCTGCGCTTTTGCGGCCAGCTCCCAAGAAAGCGAGTTGAAAAATGGAGCTCAGGGGCACTGCAATTCACAAACCTGCAGACTTATAAATGATGACTCTCGTCCACAAATATATTGAGGGAAGGCAACGAAGAGGATTTGAAAGCAAGGCAGAATTGCAGGAAACAGATTTCAGGAGGGAGATTCGAATCGCCTTTAAAGCACAGGAAAAGCGGCAAAACCTCAACAATGATGCCCTTGGCCAAAAAGGGCGTATGCGTTTTTTCCTGAATATATTCAGGAAAAAACGCATACGCCCTTTTTGGCCAACCAAGCAACCTGGAAAGGCAAATCAGCTCTACAAAGAAGTCTCGCTTCCCATCGGTCAAAAGGGCCATGCTGAATAAAGTGTCAAAACCAGAAATGCAAAACAGGCCATGGAGAAACGGGACCCTGGCTACGCTGATGGGCGGGATGTAAATTGCCAACAGCCACTCTGGAGAAGTGCACGGTGTGTCCTGAAACATCTAAAAAACTCAGCTTAGGGAGCATAGGGCACTTCCACTCATGGGCGTATAAGTTGGGAAAACTAAAAATCAGCAAGACACAGGCACCCCAAAGTTTAGGGCTGCTCTGTTGACAAGACCCTCCACTTCGTTACACGTTAAATATCCCAGGAAAGGGAAAAATGGATAAAGAAGTTGTGGTCCTTATGTACAATGGAATATCACTCAGCCATGAAATCAACGTCATAAGGCTAGTAGCAGCAAGATGAGTGGATTTAGGTAGGACGATTCTAAGTGAAATAAGTCACACAGAAAAAGATACTTATCATAAGATATCACTTATAGAGGGAATATAAAAACCGCTACCCTTGAACTGAATTACAAATCAGAGCAGGGTAACACGTTTAGAAAACACACTATGGCTGCTTAACGGGAAAGGTGAGGTGGGGTGATGCATAAAACAAGGGTTTCAAATTAGCTCAGATACCGTTCCATAAACCCAATAGGTAATAGACAAGACCTACTCCTTGCTCAGTGAATTGGACTCAACACCCCCTATTCACCGCCCAAGAATATATCTGACTAGTAAGAATCTTAAAACCTATGCATTGATATCTCTCTGTAAGTGAGTCAAGTGGGTGTAAAGCGGCAAAAACACAGCAGTGAAAAGCAGGTAAACCCCATTATAAAAATCAATTACTTTTAAAAACCCGTGAAACAAAGACAGTGAAAGAGAGAGAAATTCTTACAAAATTCGTTCAGGAGCTGTGATGCCACATGGATTGACCATATCTAGACCCACAGCTGATTGAGACATAAGGGTGGACACTCTTGGGGCTGAGAGGTTTGGTGAGGTTGGGTGAGCAAACGCAGACCCTTTAAAGTAATACTGTGTGGTACCCATCCCATGGGTCCCAAATCTCCAGGTTCAAGGGCATCTTCCTACATTGAAAGCATGCATGAGAAACCCAGAAGATGGTACACCGTGTGATCCGGAAAGGTTTTCAAAACGCACCTCATTTCTCATATCCTTGTGCTCGGGTTTGCCATTCCAGCCGCTTTACTAGCAATCTCCCTCCTTGGAGAATCAGCACCTTTAACCTCCTGTTCCGTACAGGTTGCAATTTGTCCTGAGGATGAACGGGAAGAGGGGGAACCAATGAGAGACTAGCTCTAGGTGTTGGGACAGGCACAGGTCACTCTATTTTCCCATCAGGAAGAAGAATTAACCACAGGCTCAGCCTGCCGCCCAGGACCAGAATAGGGCCTGAAGCAATCCTGCGCTTTTGCGGCCAGCTCCCAAGAAAGCGAGTTGAAAAATGGAGCTCAGGGGCACTGCAATTCACAAACCTGCAGACTTATAAATGATGACTCTCGTCCACAAATATATTGAGGGAAGGCAACGAAGAGGATTGGAAAGCAAGGCGGAATTGCAGGAAACAGATTTCAGGAGGGAGATTCGAATCGCCTTTAAAGCACAGGAAAAGCGGCAAAACCTCGACAATGATGCCCTTGGCCAAAAAGGGCGTATGCGTTTTTTCCTGAATATATTCAGGAAAAAACGCATACGCCCTTTTTGGCCAACCAAGCAACCTGGAAAGGCAAATCAGCGCTACAAAGAAGTCTCGCTTCCCATCGGTCAAAAGGGCCATGCTGAATAAAGTGTCAAAACCAGAAATGCAAAACAGGCCATGGAGAAACGGGAGCCTGGCTACGCTGATGGGCGGGATGTAAATTGCCAACAGCCACTCTGGAGAAGTGCACGGTGTGTCCTGAAACATCGAAAAAAATCAGCTTAGGGAGCATAGGGCACTTCCACTCATGGGCGTATAAATTGGGAAAACTAAAAATCAGCAAGACACAGGCACCCCAAAGTTTAGGGCTGCTCTGTTGACAAGAACCTCCACTTCGTTACACCTTAAATATCCCAGGAAAGAGAAAAATGGATAAAGAAGTTGTGGTCCTTATGTACAATGGAATATCACTCAGCCATGAAATCAACGTCATAAGGCTAGTAGCAGCAAGATGAGTGGATTTAGGTAGGACGATTCTAAGTGAAATAAGTCACACAGAAAAAGATACTTATCATAAGATATCACTTATAGAGGGAATATAAAAACCGCTACCCTTGAACTGAATTACAAATCAGAGCAGGGTAACACGTTTAGAAAACACACTATGGCTGCTTAACGGGAAAGGTGAGGTGGGGTGATGCATAAAACAAGGGTTTCAAATTAGCTCAGATACCGTTCCATAAACCCAATAGGTAATAGACAAGACCTACTTCTTGCTCAGTGAATTGGACTCAACACCCCCTATTCACCGCCCAAGAATATATCTGACTAGTAAGAATCTTAAAACCTATGCATTGTTATCTCTCTGTAAGTGAGTCCAGTGGGTGTAAAGCGGCAAAAACACAGCAGTGAAAAGCAGGTAAACCCCATTATAAAAATCAATTACTTTTAAAAACCCGTGAAACAAAGACAGTGAAAGAGAGAGAAATTCTTACAAAATTCGTTCAGGGGCTGTGATGCCACCTGGATTGACCATATCTAGACCCACAGTGGATTGAGACATAAGGGTGGACACTCTTGGGGCTGAGAGGTTTGGTGAGGTTGGGTGAGCAAACGCAGACCCTTTAAAGTAATACTGCGTGGTACCCATCCCATGGGTCCCAAATCTCCAGGTTCAAGGGCATCTTCCTACATCGAAAGCATGCATGAGAAACCCAGAAGATGGTACACCGTGTGATCCGGAAAGGTTTTCAAAACGCACCTCATTTCTCATCTCCTTGTGCTCGGGTTTGCCATTCCAGCCACTTTACTAACAATCTCCCTCCTTGGAGAATCAGCACCTTTAACCTCCTGTTCCGTACAGGTTGCAATTGTCCTGAGGATGAACGGGAAGAGGGGGAACCAATGAGAGACTAGCTCTAGGTGTTGGGACAGGCACAGGTCACTCTATTTTCCCATCAGGAAGAAGAATTAACCACAGGCTCAGCCTGCCGCCCGGGACCAGAATAGGGCCTGAAGCAATCCTGCGCTTTTGCGGCCAGCTCCCAAGAAAGCGAGTTGAAAAATGGAGCTCAGGGGTACTGCAATTCACAAACCTGCAGACTTATAAATGATGACTCTCGTCCACAAATATATTGAGGGAAGGCAACGAAGAGGATTGGAAAGCAAGGCGGAATTGCAGGAAACAGATTTCAGGAGGGAGATTCGAATCGCCTTTAAAGCACAGGAAAAGCGGCAAAACCTCGACAATGATGCCCTTGGCCAAAAAGGGCGTATGCGTTTTTTCCTGAATATATTCAGGAAAAAACGCATACGTCCTTTTTGGCCAACCAAGCAACCTGGAAAGGCAAATCAGCGCTACAAAGAAGTCTCGCTTCCCATCGGTCAAAAGGGCCATGCTGAATAAAGTGTCAAAACCAGAAATGCAAAACAGGCCATGGAGAAACGGGAGCCTGGCTACGCTGATGGGCGGGATGTAAATTGCCAACAGCCACTCTGGAGAAGTGCACGGTGTGTCCTGAAACATCGAAAAAAATCAGCTTAGGGAGCATAGGGCACTTCCACTCATGGGCGTATAAATTGGGAAAACTAAAAATCAGCAAGACACAGGCACCCCAAAGTTTAGGGCTGCTCTGTTGACAAGAACCTCCACTTCGTTACACCTTAAATATCCCAGGAAAGAGAAAAATGGATAAAGAAGTTGTGGTCCTTATGTACAATGGAATATCACTCAGCCATGAAATCAACGTCATAAGGCTAGTAGCAGCAAGATGAGTGGATTTAGGTAGGACGATTCTAAGTGAAATAAGTCACACAGAAAAAGATACTTATCATAAGATATCACTTATAGAGGGAATATAAAAACCGCTACCCTTGAACTGAATTACAAATCAGAGCAGGGTAACACGTTTAGAAAACACAGTATGGCTGCTTAACGGGAAAGGTGAGGTGGGGTGATGCATAAAACAAGGGTTTCAAATTAGCTCAGATACCGTTCCATAAACCCAATAGGTAATAGACAAGACCTACTCCTTGCTCAGTGAATTGGACTCAACACCCCCTATTCACCGCCCAAGAATATATCTGACTAGTAAGAATCTTAAAACCTATGCATTGATATCTCTCTGTAAGTGAGTCAAGTGGGTGTAAAGCGGCAAAAACACAGCAGTGAAATGCAGGTAAACCCCATTATAAAAATCAATTACTTTTAAAAACCCGTGAAACAAAGACAGTTAAAGAGAGAGAAATTCTTACAAAATTCGTTCAGGATCTGTGATGCCACCTGGATTGACCATATCTAGACCCACAGCTGATTGAGACATAAGGGTGGAAACTCTTGGGGCTGAGAGGTTTGGTGAGGTTGGGTGAGCAAACGCAGACCCTTTAAAGTAATACTGCATGGTACCCATCCCATGGGTCCCAAATCTCCAGGTTCAAGGGCATCTTCCTACATCGAAAGCATGCATGAGAAACCCAGAAGATGGTACACCGTGTGTCCGGAAAGGTTTTCAAAACGCACCTCATTTCTCATCTCCTTGTGCTCGGGTTTGCCATTCCAGCCACTTTACTAGCAATCTCCCTCCTTGGAGAATCAGCACCTTTAACCTCCTGTTCCGTACAGGTTGCAATTTGTCCTGAGGATGAACGGGAAGAGGGGGAACCAATGAGAGACTAGCTCTAGGTGTTGGGACAGGCACAGGTCACTCTATTTTCCCATCAGGAAGAAGAATTAACCACAGGCTCAGCCTGCCGCCCGGGACCAGAATAGGGCCTGAAGCAATCCTGCGCTTTTGCGGCCAGCTCCCAAGAAAGCGAGTTGAAAAATGGAGCTCAGGGGCACTGCAATTCACAAACCTGCAGACTTATAAATGATGACTCTCGTCCACAAATATATTGAGGGAAGGCAACGAAGAGGATTGGAAAGCAAGGCAGAATTGCAGGAAACAAATTTCAGGAGGGAGATTCGAATCGCCTTTAAAGCACAGGAAAAGCGGCAAAACCTCGACAATGATGCCCTTGGCCAAAAAGGGCGTATGCGTTTTTTCCTGAATATATTCAGGAAAAAACGCATACGCCCTTTTTGGCCAACCAAGCAACCTGGAAAGGCAAATCAGCGCTACAAAGAAGTCTCGCTTCCCATCGGTCAAAAGGGCCATGCTGAATAAAGTGTCAAAACCAGAAATGCAAAACAGGCCATGGAGAAACGGGAGCCTGGCTACGCTGATGGGCGGGATGTAAATTGCCAACAGCCACTCTGGAGAAGTGCACGGTGTGTCCTGAAACATCGAAAAAAATCAGCTTAGGGAGCATAGGGCACTTCCACTCATGGGCGTATAAATTGGGAAAACTAAAAATCAGCAAGACACAGGCACCCCAAAGTTTAGGGCTGCTCTGTTGACAAGAACCTCCACTTCGTTACACCTTAAATATCCCAGGAAAGAGAAAAATGGATAAAGAAGTTGTGGTCCTTATGTACAATGGAATATCACTCAGCCATGAAATCAACGTCATAAGGCTAGTAGCAGCAAGATGAGTGGATTTAGGTAGGACGATTCTAAGTGAAATAAGTCACACAGAAAAAGATACTTATCATAAGATATCACTTATAGAGGGAATATAAAAACCGCTACCCTTGAACTGAATTACAAATCAGAGCAGGGTAACACGTTTAGAAAACACACTATGGCTGCTTAACGGGAAAGGGGAGGTGGGGTGATGCATAAAACAAGGGTTTCAAATTAGCTCAGATACCGTTCCATAAACCCAGTAGGTAATAGACAAGACCTACTCCTTGCTCAGTGAATTGGACTCAACACCCCCTATTCACCGCCCAAGAATATATCTGACTAGTAAGAATCTTAAAACCTATGCATTGATATCTCTCTGTAAGTGAGTCAAGTGGGTGTAAAGCGGCAAAAACACAGCAGTGAAAAGCAGGTAAACCCCATTATAAAAATCAATTACTTTTAAAAACCCGTGAAACAAAGACAGTTAAAGAGAGAGAAATTCTTACAAAATTCGTTCAGGGGCTGTGATACCACCTGGATTGACCATATCTAGACCCACAGCTGATTGAGACATAAGGGTGGAAACTCTTGGGGCTGAGAGGTTTGGTGAGGTTGGGTGAGCAAACGCAGACCCTTTAAATTAATACTGCATGGTACCCATCCCATGGGTCCCAAATCTCCAGGTTCAAGGGCATCTTCCTACATCGAAAGCATGCATGAGAAACCCAGAAGATGGTACACCGTGTGATCCAGAAAGGTTTTCAAAACGCACCTCATTTCTCATCTCCTTGTGCTCGGGTTTGCCATTCCAGCCACTTTACTAGCAATCTCCCTCCTTGGAGAATCAGCACCTTTAACCTCCTGTTCCGTACAGGTTGCAATTTGTCCTGAGGATGAACGGGAAGAGGGGGAACCAATGAGAGACTAGCTCTAGGTGTTGGGACAGGCACAGGTCACTCTATTTTCCCATCAGGAAGAAGAATTAACCACAGGCTCAGCCTGCCGCCCGGGACCAGAATAGGGCCTGAAGCAATCCTGCGCTTTTGCGGCCAGCTCCCAAGAAAGCGAGTTGAAAAATGGAGCTCAGGGGCACTGCAATTCACAAACCTGCAGACTTATAAATGATGACTCTCGTCCACAAATATATTCAGGGAAGGCAACGAAGAGGATTGGAAAGCAAGGCAGAATTGCAGGAAACAGATTTCAGGAGGGAGATTCGAATCGCCTTTAAAGCACAGGAAAAGCGGCAAAACCTCGACAATGATGCCCTTGGCCAAAAAGGGCGTATGCGTTTTTTCCTGAATATATTCAGGAAAAAACGCATACGCCCTTTTTGGCCAACCAAGCAACCTGGAAAGGCAAATCAGCGCTACAAAGAAGTCTCGCTTCCCATCGGTCAAAAGGGCCATGCTGAAGAAAGTGTCAAAACCAGAAATGCAAAACAGGCCATGGAGAAACGGGAGCCTGGCTACGCTGATGGGCGGGATGTAAATTGCCAACAGCCACTCTGGAGAAGTGCACGGTGTGTCCTGAAACATCGAAAAAAATCAGCTTAGGGAGCATAGGGCACTTCCACTCATGGGCGTATAAATTGGGAAAACTAAAAATCAGCAAGACACAGGCACCCCAAAGTTTAGGGCTGCTCTGTTGACAAGAACCTCCACTTCGTTACACCTTAAATATCCCAGGAAAGAGAAAAATGGATAAAGAAGTTGTGGTCCTTATGTACAATGGAATATCACTCAGCCATGAAATCAACGTCATAAGGCTAGTAGCAGCAAGATGAGTGGATTTAGGTAGGACGATTCTAAGTGAAATAAGTCACGCAGAAAAAGATACTTATCATAAGATATCACTTATAGAGGGAATATAAAAACCGCTACCCTTGAACTGAATTACAAATCAGAGCAGGGTAACACGTTTAGAAAACACACTATGGCTGCTTAACGGGAAAGGTGAGGTGGGGTGATGCATAAAACAAGGGTTTCAAATTAGCTCAGATACCGTTCCATAAACCCAGTAGGTAATAGACAAGACCTACTCCTTGCTCAGTGAATTGGACTCAACACCCCCTATTCACCGCCCAAGAATATATCTGACTAGTAAGAATCTTAAAACCTATGCATTGATATCTCTCTGTAAGTGAGTCAAGTGGGTGTAAAGCGGCAAAAACACAGCAGTGAAAAGCAGGTAAACCCCATTATAAAAATCAATTACTTTTAAAAACCCGTGAAACAAAGACAGTTAAAGAGAGAGAAATTCTTACAAAATTCGTTCAGGGGCTGTGATGCCACCTGGATTGACCATATCTAGACCCACAGCTGATTGAGACATAAGGGTGGAAACTCTTGGGGCTGAGAGGTTTGGTGAGGTTGGGTGAGCAAACGCAGACCCTTTAAATTAATACTGCATGGTACCCATCCCATGGGTCCCAAATCTCCAGGTTCAAGGGCATCTTCCTACATCGAAAGCATGCATGAGAAACCCAGAAGATGGTACACCGTGTGATCCAGAAAGGTTTTCAAAACGCACCTCATTTCTCATCTCCTTGTGCTCGGGTTTGCCATTCCAGCCACTTTACTAGCAATCTCCCTCCTTGGAGAATCAGCACCTTTAACCTCCTGTTCCGTACAGGTTGCAATTTGTCCTGAGGATGAACGGGAAGAGGGGGAACCAATGAGAGACTAGCTCTAGGTGTTGGGACAGGCACAGGTCACTCTATTTTCCCATCAGGAAGAAGAATTAACCACAGGCTCAGCCTGCCGCCCGGGACCAGAATAGGGCCTGAAGCAATCCTGCGCTTTTGCGGCCAGCTCCCAAGAAAGCGAGTTGAAAAATGGAGCTCAGGGGCACTGCAATTCACAAACCTGCAGACTTATAAATGATGACTCTCGTCCACAAATATATTCAGGGAAGGCAACGAAGAGGATTGGAAAGCAAGGCAGAATTGCAGGAAACAGATTTCAGGAGGGAGATTCGAATCGCCTTTAAAGCACAGGAAAAGCGGCAAAACCTCGACAATGATGCCCTTGGCCAAAAAGGGCGTATGCGTTTTTTCCTGAATATATTCAGGAAAAAACGCATACGCCCTTTTTGGCCAACCAAGCAACCTGGAAAGGCAAATCAGCGCTACAAAGAAGTCTCGCTTCCCATCGGTCAAAAGGGCCATGCTGAAGAAAGTGTCAAAACCAGAAATGCAAAACAGGCCATGGAGAAACGGGAGCCTGGCTACGCTGATGGGCGGGATGTAAATTGCCAACAGCCACTCTGGAGAAGTGCACGGTGTGTCCTGAAACATCGAAAAAAATCAGCTTAGGGAGCATAGGGCACTTCCACTCATGGGCGTATAAATTGGGAAAACTAAAAATCAGCAAGACACAGGCACCCCAAAGTTTAGGGCTGCTCTGTTGACAAGAACCTCCACTTCGTTACACCTTAAATATCCCAGGAAAGAGAAAAATGGATAAAGAAGTTGTGGTCCTTATGTACAATGGAATATCACTCAGCCATGAAATCAACGTCATAAGGCTAGTAGCAGCAAGATGAGTGGATTTAGGTAGGACGATTCTAAGTGAAATAAGTCACACAGAAAAAGATACTTATCATAAGATATCACTTATAGAGGGAATATAAAAACCGCTACCCTTGAACTGAATTACAAATCAGAGCAGGGTAACACGTTTAGAAAACACACTATGGCTGCTTAACGGGAAAGGTGAGGTGGGGTGATGCATAAAACAAGGGTTTCAAATTAGCTCAGATACCGTTCCATAAACCCAATAGGTAATAGACAAGACCTACTCCTTGCTCAGTGAATTGGACTCAACACCCCCTATTCACCGCCCAAGAATATATCTGACTAGTAAGAATCTTAAAACCTATGCATTGATATCTCTCTGTAAGTGAGTCAAGTGGGTGTAAAGCGGCAAAAACACAGCAGTGAAAAGCAGGTAAACCCCATTATAAAAATCAATGACTTTTAAAAACCCGTGAAACAAAGACAGTGAAAGAGAGAGAAATTCTTACAAAATTCGTTCAGGAGCTGTGATGCCACCTGGATTGACCATATCTAGACCCACAGCTGATTGAGACATAAGGGTGGAAACTCTTGGGGATGAGAGGTTTGGTGAGGTTGGGTGAGCAAACGCAGACCCTTTAAAGTAATACTGCATGGTACCCATCCCATGGGTCCCAAATCTCCAGGTTCAAGGGCATCTTCCTACATCGAAAGCATGCATGAGAAACCCAGAAGATGGTACACCGTGTGATCCGGAAAGGTTTTCAAAACGCACCTCATTTCTCATCTCCTTGTGCTCGGGTTTGCCATTCCAGCCACTTTACTAGCAATCTCCCTCCTTGGAGAATCAGCACCTTTAACCTCCTGTTCCGTACAGGTTGCAATTTGTCCTGAGGATGAACGGGAAGAGGGGGAACCAATGAGAGACTAGCTCTAGGTGTTGGGACAGGCACAGGTCACTCTATTTTCCCATCAGGAAGAAGAATTAACCACAGGCTCAGCCTGCCGCCCGGGACCAGAATAGGGCCTGAAGCAATCCTGCGCTTTTGCGGCCAGCTCCCAAGAAAGCGAGTTGAAAAATGGAGCTCAGGGGCACTGCAATTCACAAACCTGCAGACTTATAAATGATGACTCTCGTCCACAAATATATTGAGGGAAGGCAACGAAGAGGATTGGAAAGCAAGGCAGAATTGCAGGAAACAGATTTCAGGAGGGAGATTCGAATCGCCTTTAAAGCACAGGAAAAGCGGCAAAACCTCGACAATGATGCCCTTGGCCAAAAAGGGCGTATGCGTTTTTTCCTGAATATATTCAGGAAAAAACGCATACGCCCTTTTTGGCCAACCAAGCAACCTGGAAAGGCAAATCAGCGCTACAAAGAAGTCTCGCTTCCCATCGGTCAAAAGGGCCATGCTGAATAAAGTGTCAAAACCAGAAATGCAAAACAGGCCATGGAGAAACGGGAGCCTGGCTACGCTGATGGGCGGGATGTAAATTGCCAACAGCCACTCTGGAGAAGTGCACGGTGTGTCCTGAAACATCGAAAAAAATCAGCTTAGGGAGCATAGGGCACTTCCACTCATGGGCGTATAAATTGGGAAAACTAAAAATCAGCAAGACACAGGCACCCCAAAGTTTAGGGCTGCTCTGTTGACAAGAACCTCCACTTCGTTACACCTTAAATATCCCAGGAAAGAGAAAAATGGATAAAGAAGTTGTGGTCCTTATGTACAATGGAATATCACTCAGCCATGAAATCAACGTCATAAGGCTAGTAGCAGCAAGATGAGTGGATTTAGGTAGGACGATTCTAAGTGAAATAAGTCACACAGAAAAAGATACTTATCATAAGATATCACTTATAGAGGGAATATAAAAACCGCTACCCTTGAACTGAATTACAAATCAGAGCAGGGTAACACGTTTAGAAAACACACTATGGCTGCTTAACGGGAAAGGTGAGGTGGGGTGATGCATAAAACAAGGGTTTCAAATTAGCTCAGATACCGTTCCATAAACCCAATAGGTAATAGACAAGACCTACTTCTTGCTCAGTGAATTGGACTCAACACCCCCTATTCACCGCCCAAGAATATATCTGACTAGTAAGAATCTTAAAACCTATGCATTGTTATCTCTCTGTAAGTGAGTCCAGTGGGTGTAAAGCGGCAAAAACACAGCAGTGAAAAGCAGGTAAACCCCATTATAAAAATCAATTACTTTTAAAAACCCGTGAAACAAAGACAGTGAAAGAGAGAGAAATTCTTACAAAATTCGTTCAGGGGCTGTGATGCCACCTGGATTGACCATATCTAGACCCACAGTTGATTGAGACATAAGGGTGGACACTCTTGGGGCTGAGAGGTTTGGTGAGGTTGGGTGAGCAAACGCAGACCCTTTAAAGTAATACTGCGTGGTACCCATCCCATGGGTCCCAAATCTCCAGGTTCAAGGGCATCTTCCTACATCGAAAGCATGCATGAGAAACCCAGAAGATGGTACACCGTGTGATCCGGAAAGGTTTTCAAAACGCACCTCATTTCTCATCTCCTTGTGCTCGGGTTTGCCATTCCAGCCGCTTTACTAGCAATCTCCCTCCTTGGAGAATCAGCACCTTTAACCTCCTGTTCCGTACAGGTTGCAATTTGTCCTGAGGATGAACGGGAAGAGGGGGAACCAATGAGAGACTAGCTCTTGGTGTTGGGACAAGCACAGGTCACTCTATTTTCCCATCAGGAAGAAGAATTAACCACAGGCTCAGCCTGCCGCCCGGGACCAGAATAGGGCCTCAAGCAATCCTGCGCTTTTGCGGCCAGCTCCCAAGAAAGCGAGTTGAAAAATGGAGCTCAGGGGCACTGCAATTCACAAACCTGCAGACTTATAAATGATGACTCTCGTCCACAAATATATTGAGGGAAGGCAACGAAGAGGATTGGAAAGCAAGGCAGAATTGCAGGAAACAAATTTCAGGAGGGAGATTCGAATCGCCTTTAAAGCACAGGAAAAGCGGCAAAACCTCGACAATGATGCCCTTGGCCAAAAAGGGCGTATGCGTTTTTTCCTGAATATATTCAGGAAAAAACGCATACGCCCTTTTTGGCCAACCAAGCAACCTGGAAAGGCAAATCAGCGCTACAAAGAAGTCTCGCTTCCCATCGGTCAAAAGGGCCATGCTGAAGAAAGTGTCAAAACCAGAAATGCAAAACAGGCCATGGAGAAACGGGAGCCTGGCTACGCTGATGGGCGGGATGTAAATTGCCAACAGCCACTCTGGAGAAGTGCACGGTGTGTCCTGAAACATCGAAAAAAATCAGCTTAGGGAGCATAGGGCACTTCCACTCATGGGCGTATAAATTGGGAAAACTAAAAATCAGCAAGACACAGGCACCCCAAAGTTTAGGGCTGCTCTGTTGACAAGAACCTCCACTTCGTTACACCTTAAATATCCCAGGAAAGAGAAAAATGGATAAAGAAGTTGTGGTCCTTATGTACAATGGAATATCACTCAGCCATGAAATCAACGTCATAAGGCTAGTAGCAGCAAGATGAGTGGATTTAGGTAGGACGATTCTAAGTGAAATAAGTCACGCAGAAAAAGATACTTATCATAAGATATCACTTATAGAGGGAATATAAAAACCGCTACCCTTGAACTGAATTACAAATCAGAGCAGGGTAACACGTTTAGAAAACACACTATGGCTGCTTAACGGGAAAGGTGAGGTGGGGTGATGCATAAAACAAGGGTTTCAAATTAGCTCAGATACCGTTCCATAAACCCAATAGGTAATAGACAAGACCTACTCCTTGCTCAGTGAATTGGACTCAACACCCCCTATTCACCGCCCAAGAATATATCTGACTAGTAAGAATCTTAAAACCTATGCATTGATATCTCTCTGTAAGTGAGTCCAGTGGGTGAAAAGCGGCAAAAACACAGCAGTGAAAAGCAGGTAAACCCCATTATAAAAATCAATTACTTTTAAAAACCCGTGAAACAAAGACAGTGAAAGAGAGAGAAATTCTTACAAAATTCGTTCAGGGGCTGTGATGCCACCTGGATTGACCATATCTAGACCCACAGTTGATTGAGACATAAGGGTGGACACTCTTGGGGCTGAGAGGTTTGGTGAGGTTGGGTGAGCAAACGCAGACCCTTTAAAGTAATACTGCGTGGTACCCATCCCATGGGTCCCAAATCTCCAGGTTCAAGGGCATCTTCCTACATCGAAAGCATGCATGAGAAACCCAGAAGATGGTACACCGTGTGATCCGGAAAGGTTTTCAAAACGCACCTCATTTCTCATCTCCTTGTGCTCGGGTTTGCCATTCCAGCCGCTTTACTAGCAATCTCCCTCCTTGGAGAATCAGCACCTTTAACCTCCTGTTCCGTACAGGTTGCAATTTGTCCTGAGGATGAACGGGAAGAGGGGGAACCAATGAGAGACTAGCTCTAGGTGTTGGGACAAGCACAGGTCACTCTATTTTCCCATCAGGAAGAAGAATTAACCACAGGCTCAGCCTGCCGCCCGGGACCAGAATAGGGCCTGAAGCAATCCTGCGCTTTTGCGGCCAGCTCCCAAGAAAGAGAGTTGAAAAATGGAGCTCAGGGGCACTGCAATTCACAAACCTGCAGACTTATAAATGATGACTCTCGTCCACAAATATATTGAGGGAAGGCAACGAAGAGGATTGGAAAGCAAGGCAGAATTGCAGGAAACAGATTTCAGGAGGGAGATTGGAATCGCCTTTAAAGCACAGGAAAAGCAGCAAAACCTCGACAATGATGCCCTTGGCCAAAAAGGGCGTATGCGTTTTTTCCTGAATATATTCAGGAAAAAACGCATACGCCCTTTTTGGCCAACCAAGCAACCTGGAAAGGCAAATCAGCGCTACAAAGAAGTCTCGCTTCCAATCGGTCAAAAGGGCCATGCTGAATAAAGTGTCAAAACCAGAAATGCAAAACAGGCCATGGAGAAACGGGAGCCTGGCTACGCTGATGGGCGGGATGTAAATTGCCAACAGCCACTCTGGAGAAGTGCACGGTGTGTCCTGAAACATCGAAAAAAATCAGCTTAGGGAGCATAGGGCACTTCCACTCATGGGCGTATAAATTGGGAAAACTAAAAATCAGCAAGACACAGGCACCCCAAAGTTTAGGGCTGCTCTGTTGACAAGAACCTCCACTTCGTTACACCTTAAATATCCCAGGAAAGAGAAAAATGGATAAAGAAGTTGTGGTCCTTATGTACAATGGAATATCACTCAGCCATGAAATCAACGTCATAAGGCTAGTAGCAGCAAGATGAGTGGATTTAGGTAGGACGATTCTAAGTGCAATAAGTCACACAGAAAAAGATACTTATCATAAGATATCACTTATAGAGGGAATATAAAAACCGCTACCCTTGAACTGAATTACAAATCAGAGCAGGGTAACACGTTTAGAAAACACACTATGGCTGCTTAACGGGAAAGGTGAGGTGGGGTGATGCATAAAACAAGGGTTTCAAATTAGCTCAGATACCGTTCCATAAACCCAATAGGTAATAGACAAGACCTACTCCTTGCTCAGTGAATTGGACTCAACACCCCCTATTCACCGCCCAAGAATATATCTGACTAGTAAGAATCTTAAAACCTATGCATTGATATCTCTCTGTAAGTGAGTCAAGTGGGTGTAAAGCGGCATAAACACAGCAGTGAAAAGCAGGTAAACCCCATTATAAAAATCAATTACTTTTAAAAACCCGTGAAACAAAGACAGTTAAAGAGAGAGAAATTCTTACAAAATTCGTTCAGGAGCTGTGATGCCACCTGGATTGACCATATCTAGACCCACAGCTGATTGAGACATAAGGGTGGAAACTCTTGGGGCTGAGAGGTTTGGTGAGGTTGGGTGAGCAAACGCAGACCCTTTAAAGTAATACTGCATGGTACCCATCCCATGGGTCCCAAATCTCCAGGTTCAAGGGCATCTTCCTACATCGAAAGCATGCATGAGAAACCCAGAAGATGGTACACCGTGTGATCCGGAAAGGTTTTCAAAACGCACCTCATTTCTCATCTCCTTGTGCTCGGGTTTGCCATTCCAGCCACTTTACTAGCAATCTCCCTCCTTGGAGAATCAGCACCTTTAACCTCCTGTTCCGTACAGGTTGCAATTTGTCCTGAGGATGAACAGGAAGAGGGGGAACCAATGAGAGACTAGCTCTAGGTGTTGGGACAGGCACAGGTCACTCTATTTTCCCATCAGGAAGAAGAATTAACCACAGGCTCAGCCTGCCGCCCGGGACCAGAATAGGGCCTGAAGCAATCCTGCGCTTTTGCGGCCAGCTCCCAAGAAAGCGAGTTGAAAAATGGAGCTCAGGGGCACTGCAATTCACAAACCTGCAGACTTATAAATGATGACTCTCGTCCACAAATATATTGAGGGAAGGCAACGAAGAGGATTGGAAAGCAAGGCAGAATTGCAGGAAACAGATTTCAGGAGGGAGATTCGAATCGCCTTTAAAGCACAGGAAAAGCGGCAAAACCTCGACAATGATGCCCTTGGCCAAAAAGGGCGTATGCGTTTTTTCCTGAATATATTCAGGAAAAAACGCATACGCCCTTTTTGGCCAACCAAGCAACCTGGAAAGGCAAATCAGCGCTACAAAGAAGTCTCGCTTCCCATCGGTCAAAAGGGCCATGCTGAATAAAGTGTCAAAACCAGAAATGCAAAACAGGCCATGGAGAAACGGGAGCCTGGCTACGCTGATGGGCGGGATGTAAATTGCCAACAGCCACTCTGGAGAAGTGCACGGTGTGTCCTGAAACATCGAAAAAAATCAGCTTAGAGAGCATAGGGCACTTCCACTCATGGGCGTATAAATTGGGAAAACTAAAAATCAGCAAGACACAGGCACCCCAAAGTTTAGGGCTGCTCTGTTGACAAGAACCTCCACTTCGTTACACCTTAAATATCCCAGGAAAGAGAAAAATGGATAAAGAAGTTGTGGTCCTTATGTACAATGGAATATCACTCAGCCATGAAGTCAACGTCATAAGGCTAGTAGCAGCAAGATGAGTGGATTTAGATAGGACGATTCTAAGTGAAATAAGTCACACAGAAAAAGATACTTATCATAAGATATCACTTATAGAGGGAATATAAAAACCGCTACCCTTGAACTGAATTACAAATCAGAGCAGGGTAACACGTTTAGAAAACACACTATGGCTGCTTAACGGGAAAGGTGAGGTGGGGTGATGCATAAAACAAGGGTTTCAAATTAGCTCAGATACCGTTCCATAAACCCAATAGGTAATAGACAAGACCTACTTCTTGCTCAGTGAATTGGACTCAACACCCCCTATTCACCGCCCAAGAATATATCTGACTAGTAAGAATCTTAAAACCTATGCATTGATATCTCTCTGTAAGTGAGTCCAGTGGGTGTAAAGCGGCAAAAACACAGCAGTGAAAAGCAGGTAAACCCCATTATAAAAATCAATTACTTTTAAAAACCCGTGAAACAAAGACAGTGAAAGAGAGAGAAATTCTTACAAAATTCGTTCAGGGGCTGTGATGCCACCTGGATTGACCATATCTAGACCCACAGTTGATTGAGACATAAGGGTGGACACTCTTGGGGCTGAGAGGTTTGGTGAGGTTGGGTGAGCAAACGCAGACCCTTTAAAGTAATACTGCGTGGTACCCATCCCATGGGTCCCAAATCTCCAGGTTCAAGGGCATCTTCCTACATCGAAAGCATGCATGAGAAACCCAGAAGATGGTACACCGTGTGATCCGGAAAGGTTTTCAAAACGCACCTCATTTCTCATCTCCTTGTGCTCGGGTTTGCCATTCCAGCCGCTTTTCTAGCAATCTCCCTCCTTTGAGAATCAGCACCTTTAACCTCCTGTTCCGTACAGGTTGCAATTTGTCCTGAGGATGAACGGGAAGAGGGGGAAGCAATGAGAGACTAGCTCTAGGTGTTGGGACAGGCACAGGTCACTCTATTTTCCCATCAGGAAGAAGAATTAACCACAGGCTCAGCCTGCCGCCCGGGACCAGAATAGGGCCTGAAGCAATCCTGCGCTTTTGCGGCCAGCTCCCAAGAAAGCGAGTTGAAAAATGGAGCTCAGGGGCACTGCAATTCACAAAACTGCAGACTTATAAATGATGACTCTCGTCCACAAATATATTGAGGGAAGGCAACGAAGAGGATTGGAAAGCAAGGCAGAATTGCAGGAAACAGATTTCAGGAGGGAGATTCGAATCGCCTTTAAAGCACAGGAAAAGCGGCAAAACCTCGACAATGATGCCCTTGGCCAAAAAGGGCGTATGCGTTTTTTCCTGAATATATTCAGGAAAAAACGCATACGCCCTTTTTGGCCAACCAAGCAACCTGGAAAGGCAAATCAGCGCTACAAAGAAGTCTCGCTTCCCATCGGTCAAAAGGGCCATGCTGAAGAAAGTGTCAAAACCAGAAATGCAAAACAGGCCATGGAGAAACGGGAGCCTGGCTACGCTGATGGGCGGGATGTAAATTGCCAACAGCCACTCTGGAGAAGTGCACGGTGTGTCCTGAAACATCGAAAAAAATCAGCTTAGGGAGCATAGGGCACTTCCACTCATGGGCGTATAAATTGGGAAAACTAAAAATCAGCAAGACACAGGCACCCCAAAGTTTAGGGCTGCTCTGTTGACAAGAACCTCCACTTCGTTACACCTTAAATATCCCAGGAAAGAGAAAAATGGATAAAGAAGTTGTGGTCCTTATGTACAATGGAATATCACTCAGCCATGAAATCAACGTCATAAGGCTAGTAGCAGCAAGATGAGTGGATTTAGGTAGGACGATTCTAAGTGAAATAAGTCACGCAGAAAAAGATACTTATCATAAGATATCACTTATAGAGGGAATATAAAAACCGCTACCCTTGAACTGAATTACAAATCAGAGCAGGGTAACACGTTTAGAAAACACACTATGGCTGCTTAACGGGAAAGGTGAGGTGGGGTGATGCATAAAACAAGGGTTTCAAATTAGCTCAGATACCGTTCCATAAACCCAATAGGTAATAGACAAGACCTACTCCTTGCTCAGTGAATTGGACTCAACACCCCCTATTCACCGCCCAAGAATATATCTGACTAGTAAGAATCTTAAAACCTATGCATTGATATCTCTCTGTAAGTGAGTCAAGTGGGTGTAAAGCGGCAAAAACACAGCAGTGAAAAGCAGGTAAACCCCATTATAAAAATCAATGACTTTTAAAAACCCGTGAAACAAAGACAGTGAAAGAGAGAGAAATTCTTACAAAATTCGTTCAGGAGCTGTGATGCCACCTGGATTGACCATATCTAGACCCACAGCTGATTGAGACATAAGGGTGGAAACTCTTGGGGATGAGAGGTTTGGTGAGGTTGGGTGAGCAAACGCAGACCCTTTAAAGTAATACTGCATGGTACCCATCCCATGGGTCCCAAATCTCCAGGTTCAAGGGCATCTTCCTACATCGAAAGCATGCATGAGAAACCCAGAAGATGGTACACCGTGTGATCCGGAAAGGTTTTCAAAACGCACCTCATTTCTCATCTCCTTGTGCTCGGGTTTGCCATTCCAGCCACTTTACTAGCAATCTCCCTCCTTGGAGAATCAGCACCTTTAACCTCCTGTTCCGTACAGGTTGCAATTTGTCCTGAGGATGAACGGGAAGAGGGGGAACCAATGAGAGACTAGCTCTAGGTGTTGGGACAGGCACAGGTCACTCTATTTTCCCATCAGGAAGAAGAATTAACCACAGGCTCAGCCTGCCGCCCGGGACCAGAATAGGGCCTGAAGCAATCCTGCGCTTTTGCGGCCAGCTCCCAAGAAAGCGAGTTGAAAAATGGAGCTCAGGGGCACTGCAATTCACAAACCTGCAGACTTATAAATGATGACTCTCGTCCACAAATATATTGAGGGAAGGCAACGAAGAGGATTGGAAAGCAAGGCAGAATTGCAGGAAACAGATTTCAGGAGGGAGATTCGAATCGCCTTTAAAGCACAGGAAAAGCGGCAAAACCTCGACAATGATGCCCTTGGCCAAAAAGGGCGTATGCGTTTTTTCCTGAATATATTCAGGAAAAAACGCATACGCCCTTTTTGGCCAACCAAGCAACCTGGAAAGGCAAATCAGCGCTACAAAGAAGTCTCGCTTCCCATCGGTCAAAAGGGCCATGCTGAATAAAGTGTCAAAACCAGAAATGCAAAACAGGCCATGGAGAAACGGGAGCCTGGCTACGCTGATGGGCGGGATGTAAATTGCCAACAGCCACTCTGGAGAAGTGCACGGTGTGTCCTGAAACATCGAAAAAAATCAGCTTAGGGAGCATAGGGCACTTCCACTCATGGGCGTATAAATTGGGAAAACTAAAAATCAGCAAGACACAGGCACCCCAAAGTTTAGGGCTGCTCTGTTGACAAGAACCTCCACTTCGTTACACCTTAAATATCCCAGGAAAGAGAAAAATGGATAAAGAAGTTGTGGTCCTTATGTACAATGGAATATCACTCAGCCATGAAATCAACGTCATAAGGCTAGTAGCAGCAAGATGAGTGGATTTAGGTAGGACGATTCTAAGTGAAATAAGTCACACAGAAAAAGATACTTATCATAAGATATCACTTATAGAGGGAATATAAAAACCGCTACCCTTGAACTGAATTACAAATCAGAGCAGGGTAACACGTTTAGAAAACACACTATGGCTGCTTAACGGGAAAGGTGAGGTGGGGTGATGCATAAAACAAGGGTTTCAAATTAGCTCAGATACCGTTCCATAAACCCAATAGGTAATAGACAAGACCTACTTCTTGCTCAGTGAATTGGACTCAACACCCCCTATTCACCGCCCAAGAATATATCTGACTAGTAAGAATCTTAAAACCTATGCATTGTTATCTCTCTGTAAGTGAGTCCAGTGGGTGTAAAGCGGCAAAAACACAGCAGTGAAAAGCAGGTAAACCCCATTATAAAAATCAATTACTTTTAAAAACCCGTGAAACAAAGACAGTGAAAGAGAGAGAAATTCTTACAAAATTCGTTCAGGGGCTGTGATGCCACCTGGATTGACCATATCTAGACCCACAGTTGATTGAGACATAAGGGTGGACACTCTTGGGGCTGAGAGGTTTGGTGAGGTTGGGTGAGCAAACGCAGACCCTTTAAAGTAATACTGCGTGGTACCCATCCCATGGGTCCCAAATCTCCAGGTTCAAGGGCATCTTCCTACATCGAAAGCATGCATGAGAAACCCAGAAGATGGTACACCGTGTGATCCGGAAAGGTTTTCAAAACGCACCTCATTTCTCATCTCCTTGTGCTCGGGTTTGCCATTCCAGCCGCTTTACTAGCAATCTCCCTCCTTGGAGAATCAGCACCTTTAACCTCCTGTTCCGTACAGGTTGCAATTTGTCCTGAGGATGAACGGGAAGAGGGGGAACCAATGAGAGACTAGCTCTTGGTGTTGGGACAAGCACAGGTCACTCTATTTTCCCATCAGGAAGAAGAATTAACCACAGGCTCAGCCTGCCGCCCGGGACCAGAATAGGGCCTCAAGCAATCCTGCGCTTTTGCGGCCAGCTCCCAAGAAAGCGAGTTGAAAAATGGAGCTCAGGGGCACTGCAATTCACAAACCTGCAGACTTATAAATGATGACTCTCGTCCACAAATATATTGAGGGAAGGCAACGAAGAGGATTGGAAAGCAAGGCAGAATTGCAGGAAACAAATTTCAGGAGGGAGATTCGAATCGCCTTTAAAGCACAGGAAAAGCGGCAAAACCTCGACAATGATGCCCTTGGCCAAAAAGGGCGTATGCGTTTTTTCCTGAATATATTCAGGAAAAAACGCATACGCCCTTTTTGGCCAACCAAGCAACCTGGAAAGGCAAATCAGCGCTACAAAGAAGTCTCGCTTCCCATCGGTCAAAAGGGCCATGCTGAAGAAAGTGTCAAAACCAGAAATGCAAAACAGGCCATGGAGAAACGGGAGCCTGGTTACGCTGATGGGCGGGATGTAAATTGCCAACAGCCACTCTGGAGAAGTGCACGGTGTGTCCTGAAACATCGAAAAAAATCAGCTTAGGGAGCATAGGGCACTTCCACTCATGGGCGTATAAATTGGGAAAACTAAAAATCAGCAAGACACAGGCACCCCAAAGTTTAGGGCTGCTCTGTTGACAAGAACCTCCACTTCGTTACACCTTAAATATCCCAGGAAAGAGAAAAATGGATAAAGAAGTTGTGGTCCTTATGTACAATGGAATATCACTCAGCCATGAAATCAACGTCATAAGGCTAGTAGCAGCAAGATGAGTGGATTTAGGTAGGACGATTCTAAGTGAAATAAGTCACGCAGAAAAAGATACTTATCATAAGATATCACTTATAGAGGGAATATAAAAACCGCTACCCTTGAACTGAATTACAAATCAGAGCAGGGTAACACGTTTAGAAAACACACTATGGCTGCTTAACGGGAAAGGTGAGGTGGGGTGATGCATAAAACAAGGGTTTCAAATTAGCTCAGATACCGTTCCATAAACCCAATAGGTAATAGACAAGACCTACTCCTTGCTCAGTGAATTGGACTCAACACCCCCTATTCACCGCCCAAGAATATATCTGACTAGTAAGAATCTTAAAACCTATGCATTGATATCTCTCTGTAAGTGAGTCCAGTGGGTGAAAAGCGGCAAAAACACAGCAGTGAAAAGCAGGTAAACCCCATTATAAAAATCAATTACTTTTAAAAACCCGTGAAACAAAGACAGTGAAAGAGAGAGAAATTCTTACAAAATTCGTTCAGGGGCTGTGATGCCACCTGGATTGACCATATCTAGACCCACAGTTGATTGAGACATAAGGGTGGACACTCTTGGGGCTGAGAGGTTTGGTGAGGTTGGGTGAGCAAACGCAGACCCTTTAAAGTAATACTGCGTGGTACCCATCCCATGGGTCCCAAATCTCCAGGTTCAAGGGCATCTTCCTACATCGAAAGCATGCATGAGAAACCCAGAAGATGGTACACCGTGTGATCCGGAAAGGTTTTCAAAACGCACCTCATTTCTCATCTCCTTGTGCTCGGGTTTGCCATTCCAGCCGCTTTACTAGCAATCTCCCTCCTTGGAGAATCAGCACCTTTAACCTCCTGTTCCGTACAGGTTGCAATTTGTCCTGAGGATGAACGGGAAGAGGGGGAACCAATGAGAGACTAGCTCTAGGTGTTGGGACAAGCACAGGTCACTCTATTTTCCCATCAGGAAGAAGAATTAACCACAGGCTCAGCCTGCCGCCCGGGACCAGAATAGGGCCTGAAGCAATCCTGCGCTTTTGCGGCCAGCTCCCAAGAAAGAGAGTTGAAAAATGGAGCTCAGGGGCACTGCAATTCACAAACCTGCAGACTTATAAATGATGACTCTCGTCCACAAATATATTGAGGGAAGGCAACGAAGAGGATTGGAAAGCAAGGCAGAATTGCAGGAAACAGATTTCAGGAGGGAGATTGGAATCGCCTTTAAAGCACAGGAAAAGCAGCAAAACCTCGACAATGATGCCCTTGGCCAAAAAGGGCGTATGCGTTTTTTCCTGAATATATTCAGGAAAAAACGCATACGCCCTTTTTGGCCAACCAAGCAACCTGGAAAGGCAAATCAGCGCTACAAAGAAGTCTCGCTTCCAATCGGTCAAAAGGGCCATGCTGAATAAAGTGTCAAAACCAGAAATGCAAAACAGGCCATGGAGAAACGGGAGCCTGGCTACGCTGATGGGCGGGATGTAAATTGCCAACAGCCACTCTGGAGAAGTGCACGGTGTGTCCTGAAACATCGAAAAAAATCAGCTTAGGGAGCATAGGGCACTTCCACTCATGGGCGTATAAATTGGGAAAACTAAAAATCAGCAAGACACAGGCACCCCAAAGTTTAGGGCTGCTCTGTTGACAAGAACCTCCACTTCGTTACACCTTAAATATCCCAGGAAAGAGAAAAATGGATAAAGAAGTTGTGGTCCTTATGTACAATGGAATATCACTCAGCCATGAAATCAACGTCATAAGGCTAGTAGCAGCAAGATGAGTGGATTTAGGTAGGACGATTCTAAGTGCAATAAGTCACACAGAAAAAGATACTTATCATAAGATATCACTTATAGAGGGAATATAAAAACCGCTACCCTTGAACTGAATTACAAATCAGAGCAGGGTAACACGTTTAGAAAACACACTATGGCTGCTTAACGGGAAAGGTGAGGTGGGGTGATGCATAAAACAAGGGTTTCAAATTAGCTCAGATACCGTTCCATAAACCCAATAGGTAATAGACAAGACCTACTCCTTGCTCAGTGAATTGGACTCAACACCCCCTATTCACCGCCCAAGAATATATCTGACTAGTAAGAATCTTAAAACCTATGCATTGATATCTCTCTGTAAGTGAGTCAAGTGGGTGTAAAGCGGCATAAACACAGCAGTGAAAAGCAGGTAAACCCCATTATAAAAATCAATTACTTTTAAAAACCCGTGAAACAAAGACAGTTAAAGAGAGAGAAATTCTTACAAAATTCGTTCAGGAGCTGTGATGCCACCTGGATTGACCATATCTAGACCCACAGCTGATTGAGACATAAGGGTGGAAACTCTTGGGGCTGAGAGGTTTGGTGAGGTTGGGTGAGCAAACGCAGACCCTTTAAAGTAATACTGCATGGTACCCATCCCATGGGTCCCAAATCTCCAGGTTCAAGGGCATCTTCCTACATCGAAAGCATGCATGAGAAACCCAGAAGATGGTACACCGTGTGATCCGGAAAGGTTTTCAAAACGCACCTCATTTCTCATCTCCTTGTGCTCGGGTTTGCCATTCCAGCCACTTTACTAGCAATCTCCCTCCTTGGAGAATCAGCACCTTTAACCTCCTGTTCCGTACAGGTTGCAATTTGTCCTGAGGATGAACAGGAAGAGGGGGAACCAATGAGAGACTAGCTCTAGGTGTTGGGACAGGCACAGGTCACTCTATTTTCCCATCAGGAAGAAGAATTAACCACAGGCTCAGCCTGCCGCCCGGGACCAGAATAGGGCCTGAAGCAATCCTGCGCTTTTGCGGCCAGCTCCCAAGAAAGCGAGTTGAAAAATGGAGCTCAGGGGCACTGCAATTCACAAACCTGCAGACTTATAAATGATGACTCTCGTCCACAAATATATTGAGGGAAGGCAACGAAGAGGATTGGAAAGCAAGGCAGAATTGCAGGAAACAGATTTCAGGAGGGAGATTCGAATCGCCTTTAAAGCACAGGAAAAGCGGCAAAACCTCGACAATGATGCCCTTGGCCAAAAAGGGCGTATGCGTTTTTTCCTGAATATATTCAGGAAAAAACGCATACGCCCTTTTTGGCCAACCAAGCAACCTGGAAAGGCAAATCAGCGCTACAAAGAAGTCTCGCTTCCCATCGGTCAAAAGGGCCATGCTGAATAAAGTGTCAAAACCAGAAATGCAAAACAGGCCATGGAGAAACGGGAGCCTGGCTACGCTGATGGGCGGGATGTAAATTGCCAACAGCCACTCTGGAGAAGTGCACGGTGTGTCCTGAAACATCGAAAAAAATCAGCTTAGAGAGCATAGGGCACTTCCACTCATGGGCGTATAAATTGGGAAAACTAAAAATCAGCAAGACACAGGCACCCCAAAGTTTAGGGCTGCTCTGTTGACAAGAACCTCCACTTCGTTACACCTTAAATATCCCAGGAAAGAGAAAAATGGATAAAGAAGTTGTGGTCCTTATGTACAATGGAATATCACTCAGCCATGAAGTCAACGTCATAAGGCTAGTAGCAGCAAGATGAGTGGATTTAGATAGGACGATTCTAAGTGAAATAAGTCACACAGAAAAAGATACTTATCATAAGATATCACTTATAGAGGGAATATAAAAACCGCTACCCTTGAACTGAATTACAAATCAGAGCAGGGTAACACGTTTAGAAAACACACTATGGCTGCTTAACGGGAAAGGTGAGGTGGGGTGATGCATAAAACAAGGGTTTCAAATTAGCTCAGATACCGTTCCATAAACCCAATAGGTAATAGACAAGACCTACTTCTTGCTCAGTGAATTGGACTCAACACCCCCTATTCACCGCCCAAGAATATATCTGACTAGTAAGAATCTTAAAACCTATGCATTGATATCTCTCTGTAAGTGAGTCCAGTGGGTGTAAAGCGGCAAAAACACAGCAGTGAAAAGCAGGTAAACCCCATTATAAAAATCAATTACTTTTAAAAACCCGTGAAACAAAGACAGTGAAAGAGAGAGAAATTCTTACAAAATTCGTTCAGGGGCTGTGATGCCACCTGGATTGACCATATCTAGACCCACAGTTGATTGAGACATAAGGGTGGACACTCTTGGGGCTGAGAGGTTTGGTGAGGTTGGGTGAGCAAACGCAGACCCTTTAAAGTAATACTGCGTGGTACCCATCCCATGGGTCCCAAATCTCCAGGTTCAAGGGCATCTTCCTACATCGAAAGCATGCATGAGAAACCCAGAAGATGGTACACCGTGTGATCCGGAAAGGTTTTCAAAACGCACCTCATTTCTCATCTCCTTGTGCTCGGGTTTGCCATTCCAGCCGCTTTTCTAGCAATCTCCCTCCTTTGAGAATCAGCACCTTTAACCTCCTGTTCCGTACAGGTTGCAATTTGTCCTGAGGATGAACGGGAAGAGGGGGAAGCAATGAGAGACTAGCTCTAGGTGTTGGGACAGGCACAGGTCACTCTATTTTCCCATCAGGAAGAAGAATTAACCACAGGCTCAGCCTGCCGCCCGGGACCAGAATAGGGCCTGAAGCAATCCTGCGCTTTTGCGGCCAGCTCCCAAGAAAGCGAGTTGAAAAATGGAGCTCAGGGGCACTGCAATTCACAAAACTGCAGACTTATAAATGATGACTCTCGTCCACAAATATATTGAGGGAAGGCAACGAAGAGGATTGGAAAGCAAGGCAGAATTGCAGGAAACAGATTTCAGGAGGGAGATTCGAATCGCCTTTAAAGCACAGGAAAAGCGGCAAAACCTCGACAATGATGCCCTTGGCCAAAAAGGGCGTATGCGTTTTTTCCTGAATATATTCAGGAAAAAACGCATACGCCCTTTTTGGCCAACCAAGCAACCTGGAAAGGCAAATCAGCGCTACAAAGAAGTCTCGCTTCCCATCGGTCAAAAGGGCCATGCTGAAGAAAGTGTCAAAACCAGAAATGCAAAACAGGCCATGGAGAAACGGGAGCCTGGCTACGCTGATGGGCGGGATGTAAATTGCCAACAGCCACTCTGGAGAAGTGCACGGTGTGTCCTGAAACATCGAAAAAAATCAGCTTAGGGAGCATAGGGCACTTCCACTCATGGGCGTATAAATTGGGAAAACTAAAAATCAGCAAGACACAGGCACCCCAAAGTTTAGGGCTGCTCTGTTGACAAGAACCTCCACTTCGTTACACCTTAAATATCCCAGGAAAGAGAAAAATGGATAAAGAAGTTGTGGTCCTTATGTACAATGGAATATCACTCAGCCATGAAATCAACGTCATAAGGCTAGTAGCAGCAAGATGAGTGGATTTAGGTAGGACGATTCTAAGTGAAATAAGTCACGCAGAAAAAGATACTTATCATAAGATATCACTTATAGAGGGAATATAAAAACCGCTACCCTTGAACTGAATTACAAATCAGAGCAGGGTAACACGTTTAGAAAACACACTATGGCTGCTTAACGGGAAAGGTGAGGTGGGGTGATGCATAAAACAAGGGTTTCAAATTAGCTCAGATACCGTTCCATAAACCCAATAGGTAATAGACAAGACCTACTCCTTGCTCAGTGAATTGGACTCAACACCCCCTATTCACCGCTCAAGAATATATCTGACTAGTAAGAATCTTAAAACCTATGCATTGATATCTCTCTGTAAGTGAGTCCAGTGGGTGAAAAGCGGCAAAAACACAGCAGTGAAAAGCAGGTAAACCCCATTATAAAAATCAATTACTTTTAAAAACCCGTGAAACAAAGACAGTGAAAGAGAGAGAAATTCTTACAAAATTCGTTCAGGGGCTGTGATGCCACCTGGATTGACCATATCTAGACCCACAGTTGATTGAGACATAAGGGTGGACACTCTTGGGGCTGAGAGGTTTGGTGAGGTTGGGTGAGCAAACGCAGACCCTTTAAAGTAATACTGCGTGGTACCCATCCCATGGGTCCCAAATCTCCAGGTTCAAGGGCATCTTCCTACATCGAAAGCATGCATGAGAAACCCAGAAGATGGTACACCGTGTGATCCGGAAAGGTTTTCAAAACGCACCTCATTTCTCATCTCCTTGTGCTCGGGTTTGCCATTCCAGCCGCTTTACTAGCAATCTCCCTCCTTGGAGAATCAGCACCTTTAACCTCCTGTTCCGTACAGGTTGCAATTTGTCCTGAGGATGAACGGGAAGAGGGGGAACCAATGAGAGACTAACTCTAGGTGATGGGACAAGCACAGGTCACTCTATTTTCCCATCAGGAAGAAGAATTAACCACAGGCTCAGCCTGCCGCCCGGGACCAGAATAGGGCCTGAAGCAATCCTGCGCTTTTGCGGCCAGCTCCCAAGAAAGAGAGTTGAAAAATGGAGCTCAGGGGCACTGCAATTCACAAACCTGCAGACTTATAAATGATGACTCTCGTCCACAAATATATTGAGGGAAGGCAACGAAGAGGATTGGAAAGCAAGGCAGAATTGCAGGAAACAGATTTCAGGAGGGAGATTCGAATCGCCTTTAAAGCACAGGAAAAGCGGCAAAACCTCGACAATGATGCCCTTGGCCAAAAAGGGCGTATGCGTTTTTTCCTGAATATATTCAGGAAAAAACGCATACGCCCTTTTTGGCCAACCAAGCAACCTGGAAAGGCAAAAAAGCGCTACAAAGAAGTCTCGCTTCCCATCGGTCAAAAGGGCCATGCTGAATAAAGTGTCAAAACCAGAAATGCAAAACAGGCCATGGAGAAACGGGAGCCTGGCTACGCTGATGGGCGGGATGTAAATTGCCAACAGCCACTCTGGAGAAGTGCACGGTGTGTCCTGAAACATCTAAAAAACTCAGCTTAGGGAGCATAGGGCACTTCCACTCATGGGTGTATAAGTTGGGAAAACTAAAAATCAGCAAGACACAGGCACCCCAAAGTTTAGGGCTGCTCTGTTGACAAGACCCTCCACTTCGTTACACCTTAAATATCCCAGGAAAGGGAAAAATGGATAAAGAAGTTGTGGTCCTTATGTACAATGGAATATCACTCAGCCATGAAATCAACGTCATAAGGCTAGTAGCAGCAAGATGAGTGGATTTAGGTAGGACGATTCTAAGTGAAATAAGTCACACAGAAAAAGATACTTATCATAAGATATCACTTATAGAGGGAATATAAAAACCGCTACCCTTGAACTGAATTACAAATCAGAGCAGGGTAACACGTTTAGAAAACACACTATGGCTGCTTAACGGGAAAGGTGAGGTGGGGTGATGCATAAAACAAGGGTTTCAAATTAGCTCAGATACCGTTCCATAAACCCAATAGGTAATAGACAAGACCTACTCCTTGCTCAGTGAATTGGACTCAACACCCCCTATTCACCGCCCAAGAATATATCTGACTAGTAAGAATCTTAAAACCTATGCATTGATATCTCTCTGTAAGTGAGTCAAGTGGGTGTAAAGCGGCAAAAACACAGCAGTGAAAAGCAGGTAAACCCCATTATAAAAATCAATTACTTTTAAAAACCCGTGAAACAAAGACAGTGAAAGAGAGAGAAATTCTTACAAAATTCGTTCAGGGGCTGTGATGCCACATGGATTGACCATATCTAGACCCACAGCTGATTGAGACATAAGGGTGGACACTCTTGGGGCTGAGAGGTTTGGTGAGGTTGGGTGAGCAAACGCAGACCCTTTAAAGTAATACTGTGTGGTACCCATCCCATGGGTCCCAAATCTCCAGGTTCAAGGGCATCTTCCTACATCGAAAGCATGCATGAGAAACCCAGAAGATGGTACACCGTGTGATCCGGAAAGGTTTTCAAAACGCACCTCATTTCTCATCTCCTTGTGCTCGGGTTTGCCATTCCAGCCGCTTTACTAGCAATCTCCCTCCTTGGAGAATCAGCACCTTTAACCTCCTGTTCCGTACAGGTTGCAATTTGTCCTGAGGATGAACGGGAAGAGGGGGAAGCAATGAGAGACTAGCTCTAGGTGTTGGGACAGGCACAGGTCACTCTATTTTCCCATCAGGAAGAAGAATTAACCACAGGCTCAGCCTGCCGCCCGGGACCAGAATAGGGCCTCAAGCAATCCTGCGCTTTTGCGGCCAGCTCCCAAGAAAGCGAGTTGAAAAATGGAGCTCAGGGGCACTGCAATTCACAAACCTGCAGACTTATAAATGATGACTCTCGTCCACAAATATATTGAGGGAAGGCAACGAAGAGGATTGGAAAGCAAGGCAGAATTGCAGGAAACAGATTTCAGGAGGGAGATTCGAATCGCCTTTAAAGCACAGGAAAAGCGGCAAAACCTCGACAATGATGCCCTTGGCCAAAAAGGGCGTATGCGTTTTTTCCTGAATATATTCAGGAAAAAACGCATACGCCCTTTTTGGCCAACCAAGCAACCTGGAAAGGCAAAAAAGCGCTACAAAGAAGTCTCGCTTCCCATCGGTCAAAAGGGCCATGCTGAATAAAGTGTCAAAACCAGAAATGCAAAACAGGCCATGGAGAAACGGGAGCCTGGCTACGCTGATGGGCGGGATGTAAATTGCCAACAGCCACTCTGGAGAAGTGCACGGTGTGTCCTGAAACATCTAAAAAACTCAGCTTAGGGAGCATAGGGCACTTCCACTCATGGGTGTATAAGTTGGGAAAACTAAAAATCAGCAAGACACAGGCACCCCAAAGTTTAGGGCTGCTCTGTTGACAAGACCCTCCACTTCGTTACACCTTAAATATCCCAGGAAAGGGAAAAATGGATAAAGAAGTTGTGGTCCTTATGTACAATGGAATATCACTCAGCCATGAAATCAACGTCATAAGGCTAGTAGCAGCAAGATGAGTGGATTTAGGTAGGACGATTCTAAGTGAAATAAGTCACACAGAAAAAGATACTTATCATAAGATATCACTTATAGAGGGAATATAAAAACCGCTACCCTTGAACTGAATTACAAATCAGAGCAGGGTAACACGTTTAGAAAACACACTATGGCTGCTTAACGGGAAAGGTGAGGTGGGGTGATGCATAAAACAAGGGTTTCAAATTAGCTCAGATACCGTTCCATAAACCCAATAGGTAATAGACAAGACCTACTCCTTGCTCAGTGAATTGGACTCAACACCCCCTATTCACCGCCCAAGAATATATCTGACTAGTAAGAATCTTAAAACCTATGCATTGATATCTCTCTGTAAGTGAGTCAAGTGGGTGTAAAGCGGCAAAAACACAGCAGTGAAAAGCAGGTAAACCCCATTATAAAAATCAATTACTTTTAAAAACCCGTGAAACAAAGACAGTGAAAGAGAGAGAAATTCTTACAAAATTCGTTCAGGGGCTGTGATGCCACATGGATTGACCATATCTAGACCCACAGCTGATTGAGACATAAGGGTGGACACTCTTGGGGCTGAGAGGTTTGGTGAGGTTGGGTGAGCAAACGCAGACCCTTTAAAGTAATACTGTGTGGTACCCATCCCATGGGTCCCAAATCTCCAGGTTCAAGGGCATCTTCCTACATCGAAAGCATGCATGAGAAACCCAGAAGATGGTACACCGTGTGATCCGGAAAGGTTTTCAAAACGCACCTCATTTCTCATCTCCTTGTGCTCGGGTTTGCCATTCCAGCCGCTTTACTAGCAATCTCCCTCCTTGGAGAATCAGCACCTTTAACCTCCTGTTCCGTACAGGTTGCAATTTGTCCTGAGGATGAACGGGAAGAGGGGGAACCAATGAGAGACTAGCTCTAGGTGTTGGGACAGGCACAGGTCACTCTATTTTCCCATCAGGAAGAAGAATTAACCACAGGCTCAGCCTGCCGCCCGGGACCAGAATAGGGCCTCAAGCAATCCTGCGCTTTTGCGGCCAGCTCCCAAGAAAGCGAGTTGACAAATGGAGCTCAGGGGCACTGCAATTCACAAACCTGCAGACTTAGAAATGATGACTCTCGTCCACAAATATATTGAGGGAAGGCAACGAAGAGGATTGGAAAGCAAGGCAGAATTGCAGGAAACAGATTTCAGGAGGGAGATTCGAATCGCCTTTAAAGCACAGGAAAAGCGGCAAAACCTCGACAATGATGCCCTTGGCCAAAAAGGGCGTATGCGTTTTTTCCTGAATATATTCAGGAAAAAACGCATACGCCCTTTTTGGCCAACCAGGCAACCTGGAAAGGCAAATCAGCGCTACAAAGAAGTCTCGCTTCCCATCGGTCAAAAGGGCCATGCTGAATAAAGTGTCAAAACCAGAAATGCAAAACAGGCCATGGAGAAACGGGAGCCTGGCTACGCTGATGGGCGGGATGTAAATTGCCAACAGCCACTCTGGAGAAGTGCACGGTGTGTCCTGAAACATCGAAAAAAATCAGCCTAGGGAGCATAGGGCACTTCCACTCATGGGCGTATAAATTGGGAAAACTAAAAATCAGCAAGACACAGGCACCCCAAAGTTTAGGGCTGCTCTGTTGACAAGACCCTCCACTTCGTTACACCTTAAATATCCCAGGAAAGGGAAAAATGGATAAAGAAGTTGTGGTCCTTATGTACAATGGAATATCACTCAGCCATGAAATCAACGTCATAAGGCTAGTAGCAGCAAGATGAGTGGATTTAGGTAGGACGATTCTAAGTGAAATAAGTCACACAGAAAAAGATACTTATCATAAGATATCACTTATAGAGGGAATATAAAAACCGCTACCCTTGAACTGAATTACAAATCAGAGCAGGGTAACACGTTTAGAAAACACACTATGGCTGCTTAACGGGAAAGGTGAGGTGGGGTGATGCATAAAACAAGGGTTTCAAATTAGCTCAGATACCGTTCCATAAACCCAATAGGTAATAGACAAGACCTACTCCTTGCTCAGTGAATTGGACTCAACACCCCCTATTCACCGCCCAAGAATATATCTGACTAGTAAGAATCTTAAAACCTATGCATTGATATCTCTCTGTAAGTGAGTCAAGTGGGTGTAAAGCGGCAAAAACACAGCAGTGAAAAGCAGGTAAACCCCATTATAAAAATCAATTACTTTTAAAAACCCGTGAAACAAAGACAGTGAAAGAGAGAGAAATTCTTACAAAATTCGTTCAGGGGCTGTGATGCCACCTGGATTGACCATATCTAGACCCACAGCTGATTGAGACATAAGGGTGGACACTCTTGGGGCTGAGAGGTTTGGTGAGGTTGGGTGAGCAAACGCAGACCCTTTAAAGTAATACTGTGTGGTACCCATCCCATGGGTCCCAAATCTCCAGGTTCAAGGGCATCTTCCTACATCGAAAGCATGCATGAGAAACCCAGAAGATGGTACACCGTGTGATCCGGAAAGGTTTTCAAAACGCACCTCATTTCTCATCTCCTTGTGCTCGGGTTTGCCATTCCAGCCGCTTTACTAGCAATCTCCCTCCTTGGAGAATCAGCACCTTTAACCTCCTGTTCCGTACAGGTTGCAATTTGTCCTGAGGATGAACGGGAAGAGGGGGAACCAATGAGAGACTAGCTCTAGGTGTTGGGACAGGCACAGGTCACTCTATTTTCCCATCAGGAAGAAGAATTAACCACAGGCTCAGCCTGCCGCCCGGGACCAGAATAGGGCCTCAAGCAATCCTGCGCTTTTGCGGCCAGCTCCCAAGAAAGCGAGTTGACAAATGGAGCTCAGGGGTACTGCAATTCACAAACCTGCAGACTTAGAAATGATGACTCTCGTCCACAAATATATTGAGGGAAGGCAACGAAGAGGATTGGAAAGCAAGGCAGAATTGCAGGAAACAGATTTCAGGAGGGAGATTCGAATCGCCTTTAAAGCACAGGAAAAGCGGCAAAACCTCGACAATGATGCCCTTGGCCAAAAAGGGCGTATGCGTTTTTTCCTGAATATATTCAGGAAAAAACGCATACGCCCTTTTTGGCCAACCAGGCAACCTGGAAAGGCAAATCAGCGCTACAAAGAAGTCTCGCTTCCCATCGGTCAAAAGGGCCATGCTGAATAAAGTGTCAAAACCAGAAATGCAAAACAGGCCATGGAGAAACGGGAGCCTGGCTACGCTGATGGGCGGGATGTAAATTGCCAACAGCCACTCTGGAGAAGTGACGGTGTGTCCTGAAACATCGAAAAAAATCAGCCTAGGGAGCATAGGGCACTTCCACTCATGGGCGTATAAATTGGGAAAACTAAAAATCAGCAAGACACAGGCACCCCAAAGTTTAGGGCTGCTCTGTTGACAAGAACCTCCACTTCGTTACACCTTAAATATCCCAGGAAAGAGAAAAATGGATAAAGAAGTTGTGGTCCTTATGTACAATGGAATATCACTCAGCCATGAAATCAACGTCATAAGGCTAGTAGCAGCAAGATGAGTGGATTTAGATAGGACGATTCTAAGTGAAATAAGTCACACAGAAAAAGATACTTATCATAAGATATCACTTATAGAGGGAATATAAAAACCGCTACCCTTGAACTGAATTACAAATCAGAGCAGAGTAACACGTTTAGAAAACACACTATGGCTGCTTAACGGGAAAGGTGAGGTGGGGTGATGCATAAAACAAGGGTTTCAAATTAGCTCAGATACCGTTCCATAAACCCAATAGGTAATAGACAAGACCTACTTCTTGCTCAGTGAATTGGACTCAACACCCCCTATTCACCGCCCAAGAATATATCTGACTAGTAAGAATCTTAAAACCTATGCATTGATATCTCTCTGTAAGTGAGTCCAGTGGGTGTAAAGCGGCAAAAACACCGCAGTGAAAAGCAGGTAAACCCCATTATAAAAATCAATTACTTTTAAAAACCCGTGAAACAAAGACAGTGAAAGAGAGAGAAATTCTTACAAAATTCGTTCAGGGGCTGTGATGCCACCTGGATTGACCATATCTAGACCCACAGTTGATTGAGACATAAGGGTGGACACTCTTGGGGCTGAGAGGTTTGGTGAGGTTGGGTGAGCAAACGCAGACCCTTTAAAGTAATACTGCGTGGTACCCATCCCATGGGTCCCAAATCTCCAGGTTCAAGGGCATCTTCCTACATCGAAAGCATGCATGAGAAACCCAGAAGATGGTACACCGTGTGATCCGGAAAGGTTTTCAAAACGCACCTCATTTCTCATCTCCTTGTGCTCGGGTTTGCCATTCCAGCCACTTTACTAGCAATCTCCCTCCTTGGAGAATCAGCACCTTTAACCTCCTGTTCCGTACAGGTTGCAATTTGTCCTGAGGATGAACGGGAAGAGGGGGAACCAATGAGAGACTAGCTCTAGGTGTTGGGACAAGCACTGGTCACTCTATTTTCCCATCAGGAAGAAGAATTAACCACAGGCTCAGCCTGCCGCCCGGGACCAGAATAGGGCCTCAAGCAATCCTGCGCTTTTGCGGCCAGCTCCCAAGAAAGAGAGTTGAAAAATGGAGCTCAGGGGCACTGCAATTCACAAACCTGCAGACTTATAAATGATGACTCTCGTCCACAAATATATTGAGGGAAGGCAACGAAGAGGATTGGAAAGCAAGGCAGAATTGCAGGAAACAGATTTCAGGAGGGAGATTCGAATCGCCTTTAAAGCACAGGAAAAGCAGCAAAACCTCGACAATGATGCCCTTGGCCAAAAAGGGCGTATGCGTTTTTTCCTGAATATATTCAGGAAAAAACGCATACGCCCTTTTTGGCCAACCAGGCAACCTGGAAAGACAAATCAGCGCTACAAAGAAGTCTCGCTTCCGATCGGTCAAAAGGGCCATGCTGAATAAAGTGTCAAAACCAGAAATGCAAGACAGGCCATGGAGAAACGGGAGCCTGGCTACGTTGATGGGCGGGATGTAAATTGCCAACAGCCACTCTAGAGAAGTGCACGGTGTGTCCTGAAACATCGAAAAAACTCAGCTTAGGGAGCATAGGGCACTTCCACTCATGGGCGTATAAATTGGGAAAACTAAAAATCAGCAAGACACAGGCACCCCAAAGTTTAGGGCTGCTCTGTTGACAAGAACCTCCACTTCGTTACACCTTAAATATCCCAGGAAAGAGAAAAATGGATAAAGAAGTTGTGGTCCTTATGTACAATGGAATATCACTCAACCATGAAATCAACGTCATAAGGCTAGTAGCAGCAAGATGAGTGGATTTAGGTAGGACGATTCTAAGTGAAATAAGTCACACAGAAAAAGATACTTATCATAAGATATCACTTATAGAGGGAATATAAAAACCGCTACCCTTGAACTGAATTACAAATCAGAGCTGGGTAACACGTTTAGAAAACACACTATGGCTGCTTAACGGGAAAGGTGAGGTGGGGTGATGCATAAAACAAGGGTTTCAAATTAGCTCAGATACCGTTCCATAAACCCAATAGGTAATAGACAAGACCTACTCCTTGCTCAGTGAATTGGACTCAACACCCCCTATTCACCGCCC
The DNA here is from genome assembly GCF_965194825.1 of Balaenoptera physalus. Classification (NCBI taxonomy): domain Eukaryota; kingdom Metazoa; phylum Chordata; class Mammalia; order Artiodactyla; family Balaenopteridae; genus Balaenoptera; species Balaenoptera physalus. Next base: position 63,342 of record NW_028125369.1, read on the forward strand.
AAGAATATATCTGACTAGTAAGAATCTTGAAACCTATGCATTGATATCTCTCTGTAAGTGAGTCAAGTGGGTGTAAAGCGGCAAAATCACAGCAGTGAAAAGCAGGTAAACCCCATTATAAAAATCAATTACCTTTAAAGACCCGTGAAACAAAGACAGTGAAAGAGAGAGAAATTCTTAGAAAATTCGTTCAGGGGCTGTGATGCCACCTGGATTGACCATATCTAGACCCACAGCTGATTGAGACATAAGGGTGGACACTCTTGGGGCTGAGAGGTTTAGTGAGGTTGGGTGAGCAAACGCAGACCCTTTAAATTAATACTGCGTGGTACCCATCCCATGGGTCCCAAATCTCCAGGTTCAAGGGCATCTTCCTACATCGAAAACATGCATAAGAAACCCAGAAGATGGTACACCGTGTGATCGGGAGAGGTTTCTAAAACGCACCTCATTTCTCATCTCCTTGTGCTCGGGTTCGCCATTCCAGCCGCTTTACTAGCAATCTCCCTCCTTACAGAATCAGCACCTTTAACCTCCTGTTCCGTACAGGTTGCAATTTGTCCTGAGGATGAACGGGAAGAGGGGGAAGCAATGAGAGACTAGCTCTAGGTGTTGGGACAGGCACAGGTCACTCTATTTTCCCATCAGGAAGAAGAATTAACCACAGGCTCAGCCTGCCGCCCGGGACCAGAATAGGGCCTGAAGCAATCCTGCGCTTTTGCGGCCAGCTCCCAAGAAAGCGAGTTGAAAAATGGAGCTCAGGGGCACTGCAATTCACAAACCTGCAGACTTATAAATGATGACTCTCGTCCACAAATATATTGAGGGAAGGCAACGAAGAGGATTTGAAAGCAAGGCAGAATTGCAGGAAACAGATTTCAGGAGGGAGATTCGAATCGCCTTTAAAGCACAGGAAAAGCGGCAAAACCTCGACAATGATGCCCTTGGCCAAAAAGGGCGTATGCGTTTTTTCCTGAATATATTCAGGAAAAAACGCATACGCCCTTTTTGGCCAACCAAGCAACCTGGAAAGGCAAATCAGCGCTACAAAGAAGTCTCGCTTCCCATCGGTCAAAAGGGCCATGCTGAATAAAGTGTCAAAACCAGAAATGCAAAACAGGCCATGGAGAAACGGGAGCCTGGCTACGCTGATGGGCGGGATGTAAATTGCCAACAGCCACTCTGGAGAAGTGCACGGTGTGTCCTGAAACATCTAAAAAACTCAGCTTAGGGAGCATAGGGCACTTCCACTCATGGGCGTATAAGTTGGGAAAACTAAAAATCAGCAAGACACAGGCACCCCAAAGTTTAGGGCTGCTCTGTTGACAAGACCCTCCACTTCGTTACACGTTAAATATCCCAGGAAAGGGAAAAATGGATAAAGAAGTTGTGGTCCTTATGTACAATGGAATATCACTCAGCCATGAAATCAACGTCATAAGGCTAGTAGCAGCAAGATGAGTGGATTTAGGTAGGACGATTCTAAGTGAAATAAGTCACACAGAAAAAGATACTTATCATAAGATATCACTTATAGAGGGAATATAAAAACCGCTACCCTTGAACTGAATTACAAATCAGAGCAGGGTAACACGTTTAGAAAACACACTATGGCTGCTTAACGGGAAAGGTGAGGTGGGGTGATGCATAAAACAAGGGTTTCAAATTAGCTCAGATACCGTTCCATAAACCCAATAGGTAATAGACAAGACCTACTCCTTGCTCAGTGAATTGGACTCAACACCCCCTATTCACCGCCCAAGAATATATCTGACTAGTAAGAATCTTAAAACCTATGCATTGATATCTCTCTGTAAGTGAGTCAAGTGGGTGTAAAGCGGCAAAAACACAGCAGTGAAAAGCAGGTAAACCCCATTATAAAAATCAATTACTTTTAAAAACCCGTGAAACAAAGACAGTGAAAGAGAGAGAAATTCTTACAAAATTCGTTCAGGAGCTGTGATGCCACATGGATTGACCATATCTAGACCCACAGCTGATTGAGACATAAGGGTGGACACTCTTGGGGCTGAGAGGTTTGGTGAGGTTGGGTGAGCAAACGCAGACCCTTTAAAGTAATACTGTGTGGTACCCATCCCATGGGTCCCAAATCTCCAGGTTCAAGGGCATCTTCCTACATCGAAAGCATGCATGAGAAACCCAGAAGATGGTACACCGTGTGATCCGGAAAGGTTTTCAAAACGCACCTCATTTCTCATCTCCTTGTGCTCGGGTTTGCCATTCCAGCCGCTTTACTCGCAATCTCCCTCCTTGGAGAATCAGCACCTTTAACCTCCTGTTCCGTACAGGTTGCAATTTGTCCTGAGGATGAACGGGAAGAGGGGGAACCAATGAGAGACTAGCTCTAGGTGTTGGGACAGGCACAGGTCACTCTATTTTCCCATCAGGAAGAAGAATTAACCACAGGCTCAGCCTGCCGCCCGGGACCAGAATAGGGCCTCAAGCAATCCTGCGCTTTTGCGGCCAGCTGCCAAGAAAGAGAGTTGAAAAATGGAGCTCAGGGGCACTGCAATTCACAAACCTGCAGACTTATAAATGATGACTCTCGTCCACAAATATATTGAGGGAAGGCAACGAAGAGGATTGGAAAGCAAGGCAGAATTGCAGGAAACAGATTTCAGGAGGGAGATTCGAATCGCCTTTAAAGCACAGGAAAAGCGGCAAAACCTCGACAATGATGCCCTTGGCCAAAAAGGGCGTATGCGTTTTTTCCTGAATATATTCAGGTAAAAACACATACGCCCTTTTTGGCCAACCAGGCAACTTGGAAAGGCAAATCAGCGCTACAAAGAAGTCTCGCTTCCCATCGGTCAAAAGGGCCATGCTGAATAAAGTGTCAAAACCAGAAATGCAAGACAGGCCATGGAGAAACGGGAGCCTGGCTACGCTGGTGGGCGGGATGTAAATTGCCAACAGCCACTCTGGAGAAGTGCACGGTGTGTCCTGAAACATCTAAAAAACTCAGCTTAGGGAGCATAGGGCACTTCCACTCATGGGCGTATAAGTTGGGAAAACTAAAAATCAGCAAGACACAGGCACCCCAAAGTTTAGGGCTGCTCTGTTGACAAGAACCTCCACTTCGTTACACCTTAAATATCCCAGGAAAGAGAAAAATGGATAAAGAAGTTGTGGTCCTTATGTACAATGGAATATCACTCAGCCATGAAATCAACGTCATAAGGCTAGTAGCAGCAAGATGAGTGGATTTAGGTAGGACGATTCTAAGTGAAATAAGTCACACAGAAAAAGATACTTATCATAAGATATCACTTATAGAGGGAATATAAAAACCGCTACCCTTGAACTGAATTACAAATCAGAGCAGGGTAACACGTTTAGAAAACACAGTATGGCTGCTTAACGGGAAAGGTGAGGTGGGGTGATGCATAAAACAAGAGTTTCAAATTAGCTCAGATACCGTTCCATAAACCCAATAGGTAATAGACAAGACCTACTCCTTGCTCAGTGAATTGGACTCAACACCCCCTATTCACCACCCAAGAATATATCTGACTAGTAAGAATCTTAAAACCTATGCATTGATATCTCTCTGTAAGTGAGTCAAGTGGGTGTAAAGCGGCAAAAACACAGCAGTGAAAAGCAGGTAAACCCCATTATAAAAATCAATTACTTTTAAAAACCCGTGAAACAAAGACAGTTAAAGAGAGAGAAATTCTTACAAAATTCGTTCAGGAGCTGTGATGCCACCTGGATTGACCATATCTAGACCCACAGCTGATTGAGACATAAGGGTGGAAACTCTTGGGGCTGAGAGGTTTGGTGAGGTTGGGTGAGCAAACGCAGACCCTTTAAAGTAATACTGCATGGTACCCATCCCATGGGTCCCAAATCTCCAGGTTCAAGGGCATCTTCCTACATCGAAAGCATGCATGAGAAACCCAGAAGATGGTACACCGTGTGATCCGGAAAGGTTTTCAAAACGCACCTCATTTCTCATCTCCTTGTGCTCGGGTTTGCCATTCCAGCCACTTTACTAACAATCTCCCTCCTTGGAGAATCAGCACCTTTAACCTCCTGTTCCGTACAGGTTGCAATTTGTCCTGAGGATGAACGGGAAGAGGGGGAACCAATGAGAGACTAGCTCTAGGTGTTGGGACAGGCACAGGTCACTCTATTTTCCCATCAGGAAGAAGAATTAACCACAGGCTCAGCCTGCCGCCCGGGACCAGAATAGGGCCTGAAGCAATCCTGCGCTTTTGCGGCCAGCTCCCAAGAAAGCGAGTTGAAAAATGGAGCTCAGGGGCACTGCAATTCACAAACCTGCAGACTTATAAATGATGACTCTCGTCCACAAATATATTGAGGGAAGGCAACGAAGAGGATTGGAAAGCAAGGCGGAATTGCAGGAAACAGATTTCAGGAGGGAGATTCGAATCGCCTTTAAAGCACAGGAAAAGCGGCAAAACCTCGACAATGATGCCCTTGGCCAAAAAGGGCGTATGCGTTTTTTCCTGAATATATTCAGGAAAAAACGCATACGCCCTTTTTGGCCAACCAAGCAACCTGGAAAGGCAAATCAGCGCTACAAAGAAGTCTCGCTTCCCATCGGTCAAAAGGGCCATGCTGAATAAAGTGTCAAAACCAGAAATGCAAAACAGGCCATGGAGAAACGGGAGCCTGGCTACGTTGATGGGCGGGATGTAAATTGCCAACAGCCACTCTAGAGAAGTGCACGGTGTGTCCTGAAACATCGAAAAAACTCAGCTTAGGGAGCATAGGGCACTTCCACTCATGGGCGTATAAATTGGGAAAACTAAAAATCAGCAAGACACAGGCACCCCAAAGTTTAGGGCTGCTCTGTTTACAAGAACCTCCACTTCGTTACACCTTAAATATCCCAGGAAAGAGAAAAATGGATAAAGAAGTTGTGGTCCTTATGTACAATGGAATATCACTCAACCATGAAATCAACGTCATAAGGCTAGTAGCAGCAAGATGAGTGGATTTAGGTAGGACGATTCTAAGTGAAATAAGTCACACAGAAAAAGATACTTATCATAAGATATCACTTATAGAGGGAATATAAAAACCGCTACCCTTGAACTGAATTACAAATCAGAGCTGGGTAACACGTTTAGAAAACACACTATGGCTGCTTAACGGGAAAGGTGAGGTGGGGTGATGCATAAAACAAGGGTTTCAAATTAGCTCAGATACCGTTCCATAAACCCAATAGGTAATAGACAAGACCTACTCCTTGCTCAGTGAATTGGACTCAACACCCCCTATTCACCGCCCAAGAATATATCTGACTAGTAAGAATCTTGAAACCTATGCATTGATATCTCTCTGTAAGTGAGTCAAGTGGGTGTAAAGCGGCAAAATCACAGCAGTGAAAAGCAGGTAAACCCCATTATAAAAATCAATTACCTTTAAAGACCCGTGAAACAAAGACAGTGAAAGAGAGAGAAATTCTTAGAAAATTCGTTCAGGGGCTGTGATGCCACCTGGATTGACCATATCTAGACCCACAGCTGATTGAGACATAAGGGTGGACACTCTTGGGGCTGAGAGGTTTAGTGAGGTTGGGTGAGCAAACGCAGACCCTTTAAATTAATACTGCGTGGTACCCATCCCATGGGTCCCAAATCTCCAGGTTCAAGGGCATCTTCCTACATCGAAAACATGCATAAGAAACCCAGAAGATGGTACACCGTGTGATCGGGAGAGGTTTCTAAAACGCACCTCATTTCTCATCTCCTTGTGCTCGGGTTCGCCATTCCAGCCGCTTTACTAGCAATCTCCCTCCTTACAGAATCAGCACCTTTAACCTCCTGTTCCGTACAGGTTGCAATTTGTCCTGAGGATGAACGGGAAGAGGGGGAAGCAATGAGAGACTAGCTCTAGGTGTTGGGACAGGCACAGGTCACTCTATTTTCCCATCAGGAAGAAGAATTAACCACAGGCTCAGCCTGCCGCCCGGGACCAGAATAGGGCCTGAAGCAATCCTGCGCTTTTGCGGCCAGCTCCCAAGAAAGCGAGTTGAAAAATGGAGCTCAGGGGCACTGCAATTCACAAACCTGCAGACTTATAAATGATGACTCTCGTCCACAAATATATTGAGGGAAGGCAACGAAGAGGATTTGAAAGCAAGGCAGAATTGCAGGAAACAGATTTCAGGAGGGAGATTCGAATCGCCTTTAAAGCACAGGAAAAGCGGCAAAACCTCGACAATGATGCCCTTGGCCAAAAAGGGCGTATGCGTTTTTTCCTGAATATATTCAGGAAAAAACGCATACGCCCTTTTTGGCCAACCAAGCAACCTGGAAAGGCAAATCAGCGCTACAAAGAAGTCTCGCTTCCCATCGGTCAAAAGGGCCATGCTGAATAAAGTGTCAAAACCAGAAATGCAAAACAGGCCATGGAGAAACGGGAGCCTGGCTACGCTGATGGGCGGGATGTAAATTGCCAACAGCCACTCTGGAGAAGTGCACGGTGTGTCCTGAAACATCTAAAAAACTCAGCTTAGGGAGCATAGGGCACTTCCACTCATGGGCGTATAAGTTGGGAAAACTAAAAATCAGCAAGACACAGGCACCCCAAAGTTTAGGGCTGCTCTGTTGACAAGACCCTCCACTTCGTTACACGTTAAATATCCCAGGAAAGGGAAAAATGGATAAAGAAGTTGTGGTCCTTATGTACAATGGAATATCACTCAGCCATGAAATCAACGTCATAAGGCTAGTAGCAGCAAGATGAGTGGATTTAGGTAGGACGATTCTAAGTGAAATAAGTCACACAGAAAAAGATACTTATCATAAGATATCACTTATAGAGGGAATATAAAAACCGCTACCCTTGAACTGAATTACAAATCAGAGCAGGGTAACACGTTTAGAAAACACACTATGGCTGCTTAACGGGAAAGGTGAGGTGGGGTGATGCATAAAACAAGGGTTTCAAATTAGCTCAGATACCGTTCCATAAACCCAATAGGTAATAGACAAGACCTACTCCTTGCTCAGTGAATTGGACTCAACACCCCCTATTCACCGCCCAAGAATATATCTGACTAGTAAGAATCTTAAAACCTATGCATTGATATCTCTCTGTAAGTGAGTCAAGTGGGTGTAAAGCGGCAAAAACACAGCAGTGAAAAGCAGGTAAACCCCATTATAAAAATCAATTACTTTTAAAAACCCGTGAAACAAAGACAGTGAAAGAGAGAGAAATTCTTACAAAATTCGTTCAGGAGCTGTGATGCCACATGGATTGACCATATCTAGACCCACAGCTGATTGAGACATAAGGGTGGACACTCTTGGGGCTGAGAGGTTTGGTGAGGTTGGGTGAGCAAACGCAGACCCTTTAAAGTAATACTGTGTGGTACCTATCCCATGGGTCCCAAATCTCCAGGTTCAAGGGCATCTTCCTACATCGAAAGCATGCATGAGAAACCCAGAAGATGGTACACCGTGTGATCCGGAAAGGTTTTCAAAACGCACCTCATTTCTCATCTCCTTGTGCTCGGGTTTGCCATTCCAGCCGCTTTACTCGCAATCTCCCTCCTTGGAGAATCAGCACCTTTAACCTCCTGTTCCGTACAGGTTGCAATTTGTCCTGAGGATGAACGGGAAGAGGGGGAACCAATGAGAGACTAGCTCTAGGTGTTGGGACAGGCACAGGTCACTCTATTTTCCCATCAGGAAGAAGAATTAACCACAGGCTCAGCCTGCCGCCCGGGACCAGAATAGGGCCTCAAGCAATCCTGCGCTTTTGCGGCCAGCTGCCAAGAAAGAGAGTTGAAAAATGGAGCTCAGGGGCACTGCAATTCACAAACCTGCAGACTTATAAATGATGACTCTCGTCCACAAATATATTGAGGGAAGGCAACGAAGAGGATTGGAAAGCAAGGCAGAATTGCAGGAAACAGATTTCAGGAGGGAGATTCGAATCGCCTTTAAAGCACAGGAAAAGCGGCAAAACCTCGACAATGATGCCCTTGGCCAAAAAGGGCGTATGCGTTTTTTCCTGAATATATTCAGGTAAAAACGCATACGCCCTTTTTGGCCAACCAGGCAACTTGGAAAGGCAAATCAGCGCTACAAAGAAGTCTCGCTTCCCATCGGTCAAAAGGGCCATGCTGAATAAAGTGTCAAAACCAGAAATGCAAGACAGGCCATGGAGAAACGGGAGCCTGGCTACGCTGGTGGGCGGGATGTAAATTGCCAACAGCCACTCTGGAGAAGTGCACGGTGTGTCCTGAAACATCTAAAAAACTCAGCTTAGGGAGCATAGGGCACTTCCACTCATGGGCGTATAAGTTGGGAAAACTAAAAATCAGCAAGACACAGGCACCCCAAAGTTTAGGGCTGCTCTGTTGACAAGAACCTCCACTTCGTTACACCTTAAATATCCCAGGAAAGAGAAAAATGGATAAAGAAGTTGTGGTCCTTATGTACAATGGAATATCACTCAGCCATGAAATCAACGTCATAAGGCTAGTAGCAGCAAGATGAGTGGATTTAGGTAGGACGATTCTAAGTGAAATAAGTCACACAGAAAAAGATACTTATCATAAGATATCACTTATAGAGGGAATATAAAAACCGCTACCCTTGAACTGAATTACAAATCAGAGCAGGGTAACACGTTTAGAAAACACAGTATGGCTGCTTAACGGGAAAGGTGAGGTGGGGTGATGCATAAAACAAGAGTTTCAAATTAGCTCAGATACCGTTCCATAAACCCAATAGGTAATAGACAAGACCTACTCCTTGCTCAGTGAATTGGACTCAACACCCCCTATTCACCACCCAAGAATATATCTGACTAGTAAGAATCTTAAAACCTATGCATTGATATCTCTCTGTAAGTGAGTCAAGTGGGTGTAAAGCGGCAAAAACACAGCAGTGAAAAGCAGGTAAACCCCATTATAAAAATCAATTACTTTTAAAAACCCGTGAAACAAAGACAGTTAAAGAGAGAGAAATTCTTACAAAATTCGTTCAGGAGCTGTGATGCCACCTGGATTGACCATATCTAGACCCACAGCTGATTGAGACATAAGGGTGGAAACTCTTGGGGCTGAGAGGTTTGGTGAGGTTGGGTGAGCAAACGCAGACCCTTTAAAGTAATACTGCATGGTACCCATCCCATGGGTCCCAAATCTCCAGGTTCAAGGGCATCTTCCTACATCGAAAGCATGCATGAGAAACCCAGAAGATGGTACACCGTGTGATCCGGAAAGGTTTTCAAAACGCACCTCATTTCTCATCTCCTTGTGCTCGGGTTTGCCATTCCAGCCGCTTTACTCGCAATCTCCCTCCTTGGAGAATCAGCACCTTTAACCTCCTGTTCCGTACAGGTTGCAATTTGTCCTGAGGATGAACGGGAAGAGGGGGAACCAATGAGAGACTAGCTCTAGGTGTTGGGACAGGCACAGGTCACTCTATTTTCCCATCAGGAAGAAGAATTAACCACAGGCTCAGCCTGCCGCCCGGGACCAGAATAGGGCCTCAAGCAATCCTGCGCTTTTGCGGCCAGCTGCCAAGAAAGAGAGTTGAAAAATGGAGCTCAGGGGCACTGCAATTCACAAACCTGCAGACTTATAAATGATGACTCTCGTCCACAAATATATTGAGGGAAGGCAACGAAGAGGATTGGAAAGCAAGGCAGAATTGCAGGAAACAGATTTCAGGAGGGAGATTCGAATCGCCTTTAAAGCACAGGAAAAGCGGCAAAACCTCGACAATGATGCCCTTGGCCAAAAAGGGCGTATGCGTTTTTTCCTGAATATATTCAGGTAAAAACGCATACGCCCTTTTTGGCCAACCAGGCAACTTGGAAAGGCAAATCAGCGCTACAAAGAAGTCTCGCTTCCCATCGGTCAAAAGGGCCATGCTGAATAAAGTGTCAAAACCAGAAATGCAAGACAGGCCATGGAGAAACGGGAGCCTGGCTACGCTGGTGGGCGGGATGTAAATTGCCAACAGCCACTCTGGAGAAGTGCACGGTGTGTCCTGAAACATCTAAAAAACTCAGCTTAGGGAGCATAGGGCACTTCCACTCATGGGCGTATAAGTTGGGAAAACTAAAAATCAGCAAGACACAGGCACCCCAAAGTTTAGGGCTGCTCTGTTGACAAGAACCTCCACTTCGTTACACCTTAAATATCCCAGGAAAGAGAAAAATGGATAAAGAAGTTGTGGTCCTTATGTACAATGGAATATCACTCAGCCATGAAATCAACGTCATAAGGCTAGTAGCAGCAAGATGAGTGGATTTAGGTAGGACGATTCTAAGTGAAATAAGTCACACAGAAAAAGATACTTATCATAAGACATCACTTATAGAGGGAATATAAAAACCGCTACCCTTGAACTGAATTACAAATCAGAGCAGGGTAACACGTTTAGAAAACACAGTATGGCTGCTTAACGGGAAAGGTGAGGTGGGGTGATGCATAAAACAAGAGTTTCAAATTAGCTCAGATACCGTTCCATAAACCCAATAGGTAATAGACAAGACCTACTCCTTGCTCAGTGAATTGGACTCAACACCCCCTATTCACCACCCAAGAATATATCTGACTAGTAAGAATCTTAAAACCTATGCATTGATATCTCTCTGTAAGTGAGTCAAGTGGGTGTAAAGCGGCAAAAACACAGCAGTGAAAAGCAGGTAAACCCCATTATAAAAATCAATTACTTTTAAAAACCCGTGAAACAAAGACAGTTAAAGAGAGAGAAATTCTTACAAAATTCGTTCAGGAGCTGTGATGCCACCTGGATTGACCATATCTAGACCCACAGCTGATTGAGACATAAGGGTGGAAACTCTTGGGGCTGAGAGGTTTGGTGAGGTTGGGTGAGCAAACGCAGACCCTTTAAAGTAATACTGCATGGTACCCATCCCATGGGTCCCAAATCTCCAGGTTCAAGGGCATCTTCCTACATCGAAAGCATGCATGAGAAACCCAGAAGATGGTACACCGTGTGATCCGGAAAGGTTTTCAAAACGCACCTCATTTCTCATCTCCTTGTGCTCGGGTTTGCCATTCCAGCCACTTTACTAGCAATCTCCCTCCTTGGAGAATCAGCACCTTTAACCTCCTGTTCCGTACAGGTTGCAATTTGTCCTGAGGATGAACGGGAAGAGGGGGAACCAATGAGAGACTAGCTCTAGGTGTTGGGACAGGCACAGGTCACTCTATTTTCCCATCAGGAAGAAGAATTAACCACAGGCTCAGCCTGCCGCCCGGGACCAGAATAGGGCCTGAAGCAATCCTGCGCTTTTGCGGCCAGCTCCCAAGAAAGCGAGTTGAAAAATGGAGCTCAGGGGCACTGCAATTCACAAACCTGCAGACTTATAAATGATGACTCTCGTCCACAAATATATTGAGGGAAGGCAACGAAGAGGATTTGAAAGCAAGGCAGAATTGCAGGAAACAGATTTCAGGAGGGAGATTCGAATCGCCTTTAAAGCACAGGAAAAGCGGCAAAACCTCGACAATGATGCCCTTGGCCAAAAAGGGCGTATGCGTTTTTTCCTGAATATATTCAGGAAAAAACGCATACGCCCTTTTTGGCCAACCAAGCAACCTGGAAAGGCAAATCAGCGCTACAAAGAAGTCTCGCTTCCCATCGGTCAAAAGGGCCATGCTGAATAAAGTGTCAAAACCAGAAATGCAAAACAGGCCATGGAGAAACGGGAGCCTGGCTACGCTGATGGGCGGGATGTAAATTGCCAACAGCCACTCTGGAGAAGTGCACGGTGTGTCCTGAAACATCTAAAAAACTCAGCTTAGGGAGCATAGGGCACTTCCACTCATGGGCGTATAAGTTGGGAAAACTAAAAATCAGCAAGACACAGGCACCCCAAAGTTTAGGGCTGCTCTGTTGACAAGACCCTCCACTTCGTTACACGTTAAATATCCCAGGAAAGGGAAAAATGGATAAAGAAGTTGTGGTCCTTATGTACAATGGAATATCACTCAGCCATGAAATCAACGTCATAAGGCTAGTAGCAGCAAGATGAGTGGATTTAGGTAGGACGATTCTAAGTGAAATAAGTCACACAGAAAAAGATACTTATCATAAGATATCACTTATAGAGGGAATATAAAAACCGCTACCCTTGAACTGAATTACAAATCAGAGCAGGGTAACACGTTTAGAAAACACACTATGGCTGCTTAACGGGAAAGGTGAGGTGGGGTGATGCATAAAACAAGGGTTTCAAATTAGCTCAGATACCGTTCCATAAACCCAATAGGTAATAGACAAGACCTACTCCTTGCTCAGTGAATTGGACTCAACACCCCCTATTCACCGCCCAAGAATATATCTGACTAGTAAGAATCTTAAAACCTATGCATTGATATCTCTCTGTAAGTGAGTCAAGTGGGTGTAAAGCGGCAAAAACACAGCAGTGAAAAGCAGGTAAACCCCATTATAAAAATCAATTACTTTTAAAAACCTGTGAAACAAAGACAGTGAAAGAGAGAGAAATTCTTACAAAATTCGTTCAGGAGCTGTGATGCCACATGGATTGACCATATCTAGACCCACAGCTGATTGAGACATAAGGGTGGACACTCTTGGGGCTGAGAGGTTTGGTGAGGTTGGGTGAGCAAACGCAGACCCTTTAAAGTAATACTGTGTGGTACCTATCCCATGGGTCCCAAATCTCCAGGTTCAAGGGCATCTTCCTACATCGAAAGCATGCATGAGAAACCCAGAAGATGGTACACCGTGTGATCTGGAAAGGTTTTCAAAACGCACCTCATTTCTCATCTCCTTGTGCTCGGGTTTGCCATTCCAGCCGCTTTACTCGCAATCTCCCTCCTTGGAGAATCAGCACCTTTAACCTCCTGTTCCGTACAGGTTGCAATTTGTCCTGAGGATGAACGGGAAGAGGGGGAACCAATGAGAGACTAGCTCTAGGTGTTGGGACAGGCACAGGTCACTCTATTTTCCCATCAGGAAGAAGAATTAACCACAGGCTCAGCCTGCCGCCCGGGACCAGAATAGGGCCTCAAGCAATCCTGCGCTTTTGCGGCCAGCTGCCAAGAAAGAGAGTTGAAAAATGGAGCTCAGGGGCACTGCAATTCACAAACCTGCAGACTTATAAATGATGACTCTCGTCCACAAATATATTGAGGGAAGGCAACGAAGAGGATTGGAAAGCAAGGCAGAATTGCAGGAAACAGATTTCAGGAGGGAGATTCGAATCGCCTTTAAAGCACAGGAAAAGCGGCAAAACCTCGACAATGATGCCCTTGGCCAAAAAGGGCGTATGCGTTTTTTCCTGAATATATTCAGGTAAAAACGCATACGCCCTTTTTGGCCAACCAGGCAACTTGGAAAGGCAAATCAGCGCTACAAAGAAGTCTCGCTTCCCATCGGTCAAAAGGGCCATGCTGAATAAAGTGTCAAAACCAGAAATGCAAGACAGGCCATGGAGAAACGGGAGCCTGGCTACGCTGGTGGGCGGGATGTAAATTGCCAACAGCCACTCTGGAGAAGTGCACGGTGTGTCCTGAAACATCTAAAAAACTCAGCTTAGGGAGCATAGGGCACTTCCACTCATGGGCGTATAAGTTGGGAAAACTAAAAATCAGCAAGACACAGGCACCCCAAAGTTTAGGGCTGCTCTGTTGACAAGAACCTCCACTTCGTTACACCTTAAATATCCCAGGAAAGAGAAAAATGGATAAAGAAGTTGTGGTCCTTATGTACAATGGAATATCACTCAGCCATGAAATCAACGTCATAAGGCTAGTAGCAGCAAGATGAGTGGATTTAGGTAGGACGATTCTAAGTGAAATAAGTCACACAGAAAAAGATACTTATCATAAGATATCACTTATAGAGGGAATATAAAAACCGCTACCCTTGAACTGAATTACAAATCAGAGCAGGGTAACACGTTTAGAAAACACAGTATGGCTGCTTAACGGGAAAGGTGAGGTGGGGTGATGCATAAAACAAGAGTTTCAAATTAGCTCAGATACCGTTCCATAAACCCAATAGGTAATAGACAAGACCTACTCCTTGCTCAGTGAATTGGACTCAACACCCCCTATTCACCACCCAAGAATATATCTGACTAGTAAGAATCTTAAAACCTATGCATTGATATCTCTCTGTAAGTGAGTCAAGTGGGTGTAAAGCGGCAAAAACACAGCAGTGAAAAGCAGGTAAACCCCATTATAAAAATCAATTACTTTTAAAAACCCGTGAAACAAAGACAGTTAAAGAGAGAGAAATTCTTACAAAATTCGTTCAGGAGCTGTGATGCCACCTGGATTGACCATATCTAGACCCACAGCTGATTGAGACATAAGGGTGGAAACTCTTGGGGCTGAGAGGTTTGGTGAGGTTGGGTGAGCAAACGCAGACCCTTTAAAGTAATACTGCATGGTACCCATCCCATGGGTCCCAAATCTCCAGGTTCAAGGGCATCTTCCTACATCGAAAGCATGCATGAGAAACCCAGAAGATGGTACACCGTGTGATCCGGAAAGGTTTTCAAAACGCACCTCATTTCTCATCTCCTTGTGCTCGGGTTTGCCATTCCAGCCACTTTACTAACAATCTCCCTCCTTGGAGAATCAGCACCTTTAACCTCCTGTTCCGTACAGGTTGCAATTTGTCCTGAGGATGAACGGGAAGAGGGGGAACCAATGAGAGACTAGCTCTAGGTGTTGGGACAGGCACAGGTCACTCTATTTTCCCATCAGGAAGAAGAATTAACCACAGGCTCAGCCTGCCGCCCGGGACCAGAATAGGGCCTGAAGCAATCCTGCGCTTTTGCGGCCAGCTCCCAAGAAAGCGAGTTGAAAAATGGAGCTCAGGGGCACTGCAATTCACAAACCTGCAGACTTATAAATGATGACTCTCGTCCACAAATATATTGAGGGAAGGCAACGAAGAGGATTGGAAAGCAAGGCGGAATTGCAGGAAACAGATTTCAGGAGGGAGATTCGAATCGCCTTTAAAGCACAGGAAAAGCGGCAAAACCTCGACAATGATGCCCTTGGCCAAAAAGGGCGTATGCGTTTTTTCCTGAATATATTCAGGAAAAAACGCATACGCCCTTTTTGGCCAACCAAGCAACCTGGAAAGGCAAATCAGCGCTACAAAGAAGTCTCGCTTCCCATCGGTCAAAAGGGCCATGCTGAATAAAGTGTCAAAACCAGAAATGCAAAACAGGCCATGGAGAAACGGGAGCCTGGCTACGCTGATGGGCGGGATGTAAATTGCCAACAGCCACTCTGGAGAAGTGCACGGTGTGTCCTGAAACATCGAAAAAAATCAGCTTAGGGAGCATAGGGCACTTCCACTCATGGGCGTATAAATTGGGAAAACTAAAAATCAGCAAGACACAGGCACCCCAAAGTTTAGGGCTGCTCTGTTGACAAGAACCTCCACTTCGTTACACCTTAAATATCCCAGGAAAGAGAAAAATGGATAAAGAAGTTGTGGTCCTTATGTACAATGGAATATCACTCAGCCATGAAATCAACGTCATAAGGCTAGTAGCAGCAAGATGAGTGGATTTAGGTAGGACGATTCTAAGTGAAATAAGTCACACAGAAAAAGATACTTATCATAAGATATCACTTATAGAGGGAATATAAAAACCGCTACCCTTGAACTGAATTACAAATCAGAGCAGGGTAACACGTTTAGAAAACACACTATGGCTGCTTAACGGGAAAGGTGAGGTGGGGTGATGCATAAAACAAGGGTTTCAAATTAGCTCAGATACCGTTCCATAAACCCAATAGGTAATAGACAAGACCTACTCCTTGCTCAGTGAATTGGACTCAACACCCCCTATTCACCGCCCAAGAATATATCTGACTAGTAAGAATCTTAAAACCTATGCATTGATATCTCTCTGTAAGTGAGTCAAGTGGGTGTAAAGCGGCAAAAACACAGCAGTGAAATGCAGGTAAACCCCATTATAAAAATCAATTACTTTTAAAAACCCGTGAAACAAAGACAGTTAAAGAGAGAGAAATTCTTACAAAATTCGTTCAGGATCTGTGATGCCACCTGGATTGACCATATCTAGACCCACAGCTGATTGAGACATAAGGGTGGAAACTCTTGGGGCTGAGAGGTTTGGTGAGGTTGGGTGAGCAAACGCAGACCCTTTAAAGTAATACTGCATGGTACCCATCCCATGGGTCCCAAATCTCCAGGTTCAAGGGCATCTTCCTACATCGAAAGCATGCATGAGAAACCCAGAAGATGGTACACCGTGTGATCCGGAAAGGTTTTCAAAACGCACCTCATTTCTCATCTCCTTGTGCTCGGGTTTGCCATTCCAGCCACTTTACTAGCAATCTCCCTCCTTGGAGAATCAGCACCTTTAACCTCCTGTTCCGTACAGGTTGCAATTTGTCCTGAGGATGAACGGGAAGAGGGGGAACCAATGAGAGACTAGCTCTAGGTGTTGGGACAGGCACAGGTCACTCTATTTTACCATCAGGAAGAAGAATTAACCACAGGCTCAGCCTGCCGCCCGGGACCAGAATAGGGCCTGAAGCAATCCTGCGCTTTTGCGGCCAGCTCCCAAGAAAGAGAGTTGAAAAATGGAGCTCAGGGGCACTGCAATTCACAAACCTGCAGACTTATAAATGATGACTCTCGTCCACAAATATATTGAGGGAAGGCAACGAAGAGGATTGGAAAGCAAGGCAGAATTGCAGGAAACAGATTTCAGGAGGGAGATTCGAATCGCCTTTAAAGCACAGGAAAAGCAGCAAAACCTCGACAATGATGCCCTTGGCCAAAAAGGGCGTATGCGTTTTTTCCTGAATATATTCAGGAAAAAACGCATACGCCCTTTTTGGCCAACCAAGCAACCTGGAAAGGCAAATCAGCGCTACAAAGAAGTCTCGCTTCCCATCGGTCAAAAGGGCCATGCTGAATAAAGTGTCAAAACCAGAAATGCAAAACAGGCCATGGAGAAACGGGAGCCTGGCTACGCTGATGGGCGGGATGTAAATTGCCAACAGCCACTCTGGAGAAGTGCACGGTGTGTCCTGAAACATCGAAAAAAATCAGCTTAGGGAGCATAGGGCATTTCCACTCATGGGCGTATAAATTGGGAAAACTAAAAATCAGCAAGACACAGGCACCCCAAAGTTTAGGGCTGCTCTGTTGACAAGAACCTCCACTTCGTTACACCTTAAATATCCCAGGAAAGAGAAAAATGGATAAAGAAGTTGTGGTCCTTATGTACAATGGAATATCACTCAGCCATGAAATCAACGTCATAAGGCTAGTAGCAGCAAGATGAGTGGATTTAGGTAGGACGATTCTAAGTGCAATAAGTCACACAGAAAAAGATACTTATCATAAGATATCACTTATAGAGGGAATATAAAAAACGCTACCCTTGAACTGAATTACAAATCAGAGCAGGGTAACACGTTTAGAAAACACACTATGGCTGCTTAACGGGAAAGGTGAGGTGGGGTGATGCATAAAACAAGGGTTTCAAATTAGCTCAGATACCGTTCCATAAACCCAATAGGTAATAGACAAGACCTACTCCTTGCTCAGTGAATTGGACTCAACACCCCCTATTCACCGCCCAAGAATATATCTGACTAGTAAGAATCTTAAAACCTATGCATTGATATCTCTCTGTAAGTGAGTCAAGTGGGTGTAAAGCGGCAAAAACACAGCAGTGAAATGCAGGTAAACCCCATTATAAAAATCAATTACTTTTAAAAACCCGTGAAACAAAGACAGTTAAAGAGAGAGAAATTCTTACAAAATTCGTTCAGGAGCTGTGATGCCACCTGGATTGACCATATCTAGACCCACAGCTGATTGAGACATAAGGGTGGAAACTCTTGGGGCTGAGAGGTTTGGTGAGGTTGGGTGAGCAAACGCAGACCCTTTAAAGTAATACTGCATGGTACCCATCCCATGGGTCCCAAATCTCCAGGTTCAAGGGCATCTTCCTACATCGAAAGCATGCATGAGAAACCCAGAAGATGGTACACCGTGTGATCCGGAAAGGTTTTCAAAACGCACCTCATTTCTCATCTCCTTGTGCTCGGGTTTGCCATTCCAGCCACTTTACTAGCAATCTCCCTCCTTGGAGAATCAGCACCTTTAACCTCCTGTTCCGTACAGGTTGCAATTTGTCCTGAGGATGAACGGGAAGAGGGGGAACCAATGAGAGACTAGCTCTAGGTGTTGGGACAGGCACAGGTCACTCTATTTTCCCATCAGGAAGAAGAATTAACCACAGGCTCAGCCTGCCGCCCGGGACCAGAATAGGGCCTGAAGCAATCCTGCGCTTTTGCGGCCAGCTCCCAAGAAAGCGAGTTGAAAAATGGAGCTCAGGGGCACTGCAATTCACAAACCTGCAGACTTATAAATGATGACTCTCGTCCACAAATATATTGAGGGAAGGCAACGAAGAGGATTGGAAAGCAAGGCAGAATTGCAGGAAACAGATTTCAGGAGGGAGATTCGAATCGCCTTTAAAGCACAGGAAAAGCGGCAAAACCTCGACAATGATGCCCTTGGCCAAAAAGGGCGTATGCGTTTTTTCCTGAATATATTCAGGAAAAAACGCATACGGCCTTTTTGGCCAACCAAGCAACCTGGAAAGGCAAATCAGCGCTACAAAGAAGTCTCGCTTCCCATCGGTCAAAAGGGCCATGCTGAATAAAGTGTCAAAACCAGAAATGCAAGACAGGCCATGGAGAAACGGGAGCCTGGCTACGCTGGTGGGCGGGATGTAAATTGCCAACAGCCACTCTGGATAAGTGCACGGTGTGTCCTGAAACATCTAAAAAACTCAGCTTAGGGAGCATAGGGCACTTCCACTCATGGGCGTATAAGTTGGGAAAACTAAAAATCAGCAAGACACAGGCACCCCAAAGTTTAGGGCTGCTCTGTTGACAAGAACCTCCACTTCGTTACACCTTAAATATCCCAGGAAAGAGAAAAATGGATAAAGAAGTTGTGGTCCTTATGTACAATGGAATATCACTCAGCCATGAAATCAACGTCATAAGGCTAGTAGCAGCAAGATGAGTGGATTTAGGTAGGACGATTCTAAGTGAAATAAGTCACACAGAAAAAGATACTTATCATAAGATATCACTTATAGAGGGAATATAAAAACCGCTACCCTTGAACTGAATTACAAATCAGAGCAGGGTAACACGTTTAGAAAACACAGTATGGCTGCTTAACGGGAAAGGTGAGGTGGGGTGATGCATAAAACAAGAGTTTCAAATTAGCTCAGATACCGTTCCATAAACCCAATAGGTAATAGACAAGACCTACTCCTTGCTCAGTGAATTGGACTCAACACCCCCTATTCACCACCCAAGAATATATCTGACTAGTAAGAATCTTAAAACCTATGCATTGATATCTCTCTGTAAGTGAGTCAAGTGGGTGTAAAGCGGCAAAAACACAGCAGTGAAAAGCAGGTAAACCCCATTATAAAAATCAATTACTTTTAAAAACCCGTGAAACAAAGACAGTTAAAGAGAGAGAAATTCTTACAAAATTCGTTCAGGAGCTGTGATGCCACCTGGATTGACCATATCTAGACCCACAGCTGATTGAGACATAAGGGTGGAAACTCTTGGGGCTGAGAGGTTTGGTGAGGTTGGGTGAGCAAACGCAGACCCTTTAAAGTAATACTGCATGGTACCCATCCCATGGGTCCCAAATCTCCAGGTTCAAGGGCATCTTCCTACATCGAAAGCATGCATGAGAAACCCAGAAGATGGTACACCGTGTGATCCGGAAAGGTTTTCAAAACGCACCTCATTTCTCATCTCCTTGTGCTCGGGTTTGCCATTCCAGCCGCTTTACTCGCAATCTCCCTCCTTGGAGAATCAGCACCTTTAACCTCCTGTTCCGTACAGGTTGCAATTTGTCCTGAGGATGAACGGGAAGAGGGGGAACCAATGAGAGACTAGCTCTAGGTGTTGGGACAGGCACAGGTCACTCTATTTTCCCATCAGGAAGAAGAATTAACCACAGGCTCAGCCTGCCGCCCGGGACCAGAATAGGGCCTCAAGCAATCCTGCGCTTTTGCGGCCAGCTGCCAAGAAAGAGAGTTGAAAAATGGAGCTCAGGGGCACTGCAATTCACAAACCTGCAGACTTATAAATGATGACTCTCGTCCACAAATATATTGAGGGAAGGCAACGAAGAGGATTGGAAAGCAAGGCAGAATTGCAGGAAACAGATTTCAGGAGGGAGATTCGAATCGCCTTTAAAGCACAGGAAAAGCGGCAAAACCTCGACAATGATGCCCTTGGCCAAAAAGGGCGTATGCGTTTTTTCCTGAATATATTCAGGTAAAAACGCATACGCCCTTTTTGGCCAACCAGGCAACTTGGAAAGGCAAATCAGCGCTACAAAGAAGTCTCGCTTCCCATCGGTCAAAAGGGCCATGCTGAATAAAGTGTCAAAACCAGAAATGCAAGACAGGCCATGGAGAAACGGGAGCCTGGCTACGCTGGTGGGCGGGATGTAAATTGCCAACAGCCACTCTGGAGAAGTGCACGGTGTGTCCTGAAACATCTAAAAAACTCAGCTTAGGGAGCATAGGGCACTTCCACTCATGGGCGTATAAGTTGGGAAAACTAAAAATCAGCAAGACACAGGCACCCCAAAGTTTAGGGCTGCTCTGTTGACAAGAACCTCCACTTCGTTACACCTTAAATATCCCAGGAAAGAGAAAAATGGATAAAGAAGTTGTGGTCCTTATGTACAATGGAATATCACTCAGCCATGAAATCAACGTCATAAGGCTAGTAGCAGCAAGATGAGTGGATTTAGGTAGGACGATTCTAAGTGAAATAAGTCACACAGAAAAAGATACTTATCATAAGATATCACTTATAGAGGGAATATAAAAACCGCTACCCTTGAACTGAATTACAAATCAGAGCAGGGTAACACGTTTAGAAAACACAGTATGGCTGCTTAACGGGAAAGGTGAGGTGGGGTGATGCATAAAACAAGAGTTTCAAATTAGCTCAGATACCGTTCCATAAACCCAATAGGTAATAGACAAGACCTACTCCTTGCTCAGTGAATTGGACTCAACACCCCCTATTCACCACCCAAGAATATATCTGACTAGTAAGAATCTTAAAACCTATGCATTGATATCTCTCTGTAAGTGAGTCAAGTGGGTGTAAAGCGGCAAAAACACAGCAGTGAAAAGCAGGTAAACCCCATTATAAAAATCAATTACTTTTAAAAACCCGTGAAACAAAGACAGTTAAAGAGAGAGAAATTCTTACAAAATTCGTTCAGGAGCTGTGATGCCACCTGGATTGACCATATCTAGACCCACAGCTGATTGAGACATAAGGGTGGAAACTCTTGGGGCTGAGAGGTTTGGTGAGGTTGGGTGAGCAAACGCAGACCCTTTAAAGTAATACTGCATGGTACCCATCCCATGGGTCCCAAATCTCCAGGTTCAAGGGCATCTTCCTACATCGAAAGCATGCATGAGAAACCCAGAAGATGGTACACCGTGTGATCCGGAAAGGTTTTCAAAACGCACCTCATTTCTCATCTCCTTGTGCTCGGGTTTGCCATTCCAGCCACTTTACTAACAATCTCCCTCCTTGGAGAATCAGCACCTTTAACCTCCTGTTCCGTACAGGTTGCAATTTGTCCTGAGGATGAACGGGAAGAGGGGGAACCAATGAGAGACTAGCTCTAGGTGTTGGGACAGGCACAGGTCACTCTATTTTCCCATCAGGAAGAAGAATTAACCACAGGCTCAGCCTGCCGCCCGGGACCAGAATAGGGCCTGAAGCAATCCTGCGCTTTTGCGGCCAGCTCCCAAGAAAGCGAGTTGAAAAATGGAGCTCAGGGGCACTGCAATTCACAAACCTGCAGACTTATAAATGATGACTCTCGTCCACAAATATATTGAGGGAAGGCAACGAAGAGGATTGGAAAGCAAGGCGGAATTGCAGGAAACAGATTTCAGGAGGGAGATTCGAATCGCCTTTAAAGCACAGGAAAAGCGGCAAAACCTCGACAATGATGCCCTTGGCCAAAAAGGGCGTATGCGTTTTTTCCTGAATATATTCAGGAAAAAACGCATACGCCCTTTTTGGCCAACCAAGCAACCTGGAAAGGCAAATCAGCGCTACAAAGAAGTCTCGCTTCCCATCGGTCAAAAGGGCCATGCTGAATAAAGTGTCAAAACCAGAAATGCAAAACAGGCCATGGAGAAACGGGAGCCTGGCTACGCTGATGGGCGGGATGTAAATTGCCAACAGCCACTCTGGAGAAGTGCACGGTGTGTCCTGAAACATCGAAAAAAATCAGCTTAGGGAGCATAGGGCACTTCCACTCATGGGCGTATAAATTGGGAAAACTAAAAATCAGCAAGACACAGGCACCCCAAAGTTTAGGGCTGCTCTGTTGACAAGAACCTCCACTTCGTTACACCTTAAATATCCCAGGAAAGAGAAAAATGGATAAAGAAGTTGTGGTCCTTATGTACAATGGAATATCACTCAGCCATGAAATCAACGTCATAAGGCTAGTAGCAGCAAGATGAGTGGATTTAGGTAGGACGATTCTAAGTGAAATAAGTCACACAGAAAAAGATACTTATCATAAGATATCACTTATAGAGGGAATATAAAAACCGCTACCCTTGAACTGAATTACAAATCAGAGCAGGGTAACACGTTTAGAAAACACACTATGGCTGCTTAACGGGAAAGGTGAGGTGGGGTGATGCATAAAACAAGGGTTTCAAATTAGCTCAGATACCGTTCCATAAACCCAATAGGTAATAGACAAGACCTACTCCTTGCTCAGTGAATTGGACTCAACACCCCCTATTCACCGCCCAAGAATATATCTGACTAGTAAGAATCTTAAAACCTATGCATTGATATCTCTCTGTAAGTGAGTCAAGTGGGTGTAAAGCGGCAAAAACACAGCAGTGAAATGCAGGTAAACCCCATTATAAAAATCAATTACTTTTAAAAACCCGTGAAACAAAGACAGTTAAAGAGAGAGAAATTCTTACAAAATTCGTTCAGGATCTGTGATGCCACCTGGATTGACCATATCTAGACCCACAGCTGATTGAGACATAAGGGTGGAAACTCTTGGGGCTGAGAGGTTTGGTGAGGTTGGGTGAGCAAACGCAGACCCTTTAAAGTAATACTGCATGGTACCCATCCCATGGGTCCCAAATCTCCAGGTTCAAGGGCATCTTCCTACATCGAAAGCATGCATGAGAAACCCAGAAGATGGTACACCGTGTGATCCGGAAAGGTTTTCAAAACGCACCTCATTTCTCATCTCCTTGTGCTCGGGTTTGCCATTCCAGCCACTTTACTAGCAATCTCCCTCCTTGGAGAATCAGCACCTTTAACCTCCTGTTCCGTACAGGTTGCAATTTGTCCTGAGGATGAACGGGAAGAGGGGGAACCAATGAGAGACTAGCTCTAGGTGTTGGGACAGGCACAGGTCACTCTATTTTACCATCAGGAAGAAGAATTAACCACAGGCTCAGCCTGCCGCCCGGGACCAGAATAGGGCCTGAAGCAATCCTGCGCTTTTGCGGCCAGCTCCCAAGAAAGAGAGTTGAAAAATGGAGCTCAGGGGCACTGCAATTCACAAACCTGCAGACTTATAAATGATGACTCTCGTCCACAAATATATTGAGGGAAGGCAACGAAGAGGATTGGAAAGCAAGGCAGAATTGCAGGAAACAGATTTCAGGAGGGAGATTCGAATCGCCTTTAAAGCACAGGAAAAGCAGCAAAACCTCGACAATGATGCCCTTGGCCAAAAAGGGCGTATGCGTTTTTTCCTGAATATATTCAGGAAAAAACGCATACGCCCTTTTTGGCCAACCAAGCAACCTGGAAAGGCAAATCAGCGCTACAAAGAAGTCTCGCTTCCCATCGGTCAAAAGGGCCATGCTGAATAAAGTGTCAAAACCAGAAATGCAAAACAGGCCATGGAGAAACGGGAGCCTGGCTACGCTGATGGGCGGGATGTAAATTGCCAACAGCCACTCTGGAGAAGTGCACGGTGTGTCCTGAAACATCGAAAAAAATCAGCTTAGGGAGCATAGGGCATTTCCACTCATGGGCGTATAAATTGGGAAAACTAAAAATCAGCAAGACACAGGCACCCCAAAGTTTAGGGCTGCTCTGTTGACAAGAACCTCCACTTCGTTACACCTTAAATATCCCAGGAAAGAGAAAAATGGATAAAGAAGTTGTGGTCCTTATGTACAATGGAATATCACTCAGCCATGAAATCAACGTCATAAGGCTAGTAGCAGCAAGATGAGTGGATTTAGGTAGGACGATTCTAAGTGCAATAAGTCACACAGAAAAAGATACTTATCATAAGATATCACTTATAGAGGGAATATAAAAAACGCTACCCTTGAACTGAATTACAAATCAGAGCAGGGTAACACGTTTAGAAAACACACTATGGCTGCTTAACGGGAAAGGTGAGGTGGGGTGATGCATAAAACAAGGGTTTCAAATTAGCTCAGATACCGTTCCATAAACCCAATAGGTAATAGACAAGACCTACTCCTTGCTCAGTGAATTGGACTCAACACCCCCTATTCACCGCCCAAGAATATATCTGACTAGTAAGAATCTTAAAACCTATGCATTGATATCTCTCTGTAAGTGAGTCAAGTGGGTGTAAAGCGGCAAAAACACAGCAGTGAAAAGCAGGTAAACCCCATTATAAAAATCAATTACTTTTAAAAACCCGTGAAACAAAGACAGTTAAAGAGAGAGAAATTCTTACAAAATTCGTTCAGGAGCTGTGATGCCACCTGGATTGACCATATCTAGACCCACAGCTGATTGAGACATAAGGGTGGAAACTCTTGGGGCTGAGAGGTTTGGTGAGGTTGGGTGAGCAAACGCAGACCCTTTAAAGTAATACTGCATGGTACCCATCCCATGGGTCCCAAATCTCCAGGTTCAAGGGCATCTTCCTACATCGAAAGCATGCATGAGAAACCCAGAAGATGGTACACCGTGTGATCCGGAAAGGTTTTCAAAACGCACCTCATTTCTCATCTCCTTGTGCTCGGGTTTGCCATTCCAGCCACTTTACTAACAATCTCCCTCCTTGGAGAATCAGCACCTTTAACCTCCTGTTCCGTACAGGTTGCAATTTGTCCTGAGGATGAACGGGAAGAGGGGGAACCAATGAGAGACTAGCTCTAGGTGTTGGGACAGGCACAGGTCACTCTATTTTCCCATCAGGAAGAAGAATTAACCACAGGCTCAGCCTGCCGCCCGGGACCAGAATAGGGCCTGAAGCAATCCTGCGCTTTTGCGGCCAGCTCCCAAGAAAGCGAGTTGAAAAATGGAGCTCAGGGGCACTGCAATTCACAAACCTGCAGACTTATAAATGATGACTCTCGTCCACAAATATATTGAGGGAAGGCAACGAAGAGGATTGGAAAGCAAGGCGGAATTGCAGGAAACAGATTTCAGGAGGGAGATTCGAATCGCCTTTAAAGCACAGGAAAAGCGGCAAAACCTCGACAATGATGCCCTTGGCCAAAAAGGGCGTATGCGTTTTTTCCTGAATATATTCAGGAAAAAACGCATACGCCCTTTTTGGCCAACCAAGCAACCTGGAAAGGCAAATCAGCGCTACAAAGAAGTCTCGCTTCCCATCGGTCAAAAGGGCCATGCTGAATAAAGTGTCAAAACCAGAAATGCAAAACAGGCCATGGAGAAACGGGAGCCTGGCTACGCTGATGGGCGGGATGTAAATTGCCAACAGCCACTCTGGAGAAGTGCACGGTGTGTCCTGAAACATCGAAAAAAATCAGCTTAGGGAGCATAGGGCACTTCCACTCATGGGCGTATAAATTGGGAAAACTAAAAATCAGCAAGACACAGGCACCCCAAAGTTTAGGGCTGCTCTGTTGACAAGAACCTCCACTTCGTTACACCTTAAATATCCCAGGAAAGAGAAAAATGGATAAAGAAGTTGTGGTCCTTATGTACAATGGAATATCACTCAGCCATGAAATCAACGTCATAAGGCTAGTAGCAGCAAGATGAGTGGATTTAGGTAGGACGATTCTAAGTGAAATAAGTCACACAGAAAAAGATACTTATCATAAGATATCACTTATAGAGGGAATATAAAAACCGCTACCCTTGAACTGAATTACAAATCAGAGCAGGGTAACACGTTTAGAAAACACACTATGGCTGCTTAACGGGAAAGGTGAGGTGGGGTGATGCATAAAACAAGGGTTTCAAATTAGCTCAGATACCGTTCCATAAACCCAATAGGTAATAGACAAGACCTACTCCTTGCTCAGTGAATTGGACTCAACACCCCCTATTCACCGCCCAAGAATATATCTGACTAGTAAGAATCTTAAAACCTATGCATTGATATCTCTCTGTAAGTGAGTCAAGTGGGTGTAAAGCGGCAAAAACACAGCAGTGAAATGCAGGTAAACCCCATTATAAAAATCAATTACTTTTAAAAACCCGTGAAACAAAGACAGTTAAAGAGAGAGAAATTCTTACAAAATTCGTTCAGGATCTGTGATGCCACCTGGATTGACCATATCTAGACCCACAGCTGATTGAGACATAAGGGTGGAAACTCTTGGGGCTGAGAGGTTTGGTGAGGTTGGGTGAGCAAACGCAGACCCTTTAAAGTAATACTGCATGGTACCCATCCCATGGGTCCCAAATCTCCAGGTTCAAGGGCATCTTCCTACATCGAAAGCATGCATGAGAAACCCAGAAGATGGTACACCGTGTGATCCGGAAAGGTTTTCAAAACGCACCTCATTTCTCATCTCCTTGTGCTCGGGTTTGCCATTCCAGCCACTTTACTAGCAATCTCCCTCCTTGGAGAATCAGCACCTTTAACCTCCTGTTCCGTACAGGTTGCAATTTGTCCTGAGGATGAACGGGAAGAGGGGGAACCAATGAGAGACTAGCTCTAGGTGTTGGGACAGGCACAGGTCACTCTATTTTACCATCAGGAAGAAGAATTAACCACAGGCTCAGCCTGCCGCCCGGGACCAGAATAGGGCCTGAAGCAATCCTGCGCTTTTGCGGCCAGCTCCCAAGAAAGAGAGTTGAAAAATGGAGCTCAGGGGCACTGCAATTCACAAACCTGCAGACTTATAAATGATGACTCTCGTCCACAAATATATTGAGGGAAGGCAACGAAGAGGATTGGAAAGCAAGGCAGAATTGCAGGAAACAGATTTCAGGAGGGAGATTCGAATCGCCTTTAAAGCACAGGAAAAGCAGCAAAACCTCGACAATGATGCCCTTGGCCAAAAAGGGCGTATGCGTTTTTTCCTGAATATATTCAGGAAAAAACGCATACGCCCTTTTTGGCCAACCAAGCAACCTGGAAAGGCAAATCAGCGCTACAAAGAAGTCTCGCTTCCCATCGGTCAAAAGGGCCATGCTGAATAAAGTGTCAAAACCAGAAATGCAAAACAGGCCATGGAGAAACGGGAGCCTGGCTACGCTGATGGGCGGGATGTAAATTGCCAACAGCCACTCTGGAGAAGTGCACGGTGTGTCCTGAAACATCGAAAAAAATCAGCTTAGGGAGCATAGGGCATTTCCACTCATGGGCGTATAAATTGGGAAAACTAAAAATCAGCAAGACACAGGCACCCCAAAGTTTAGGGCTGCTCTGTTGACAAGAACCTCCACTTCGTTACACCTTAAATATCCCAGGAAAGAGAAAAATGGATAAAGAAGTTGTGGTCCTTATGTACAATGGAATATCACTCAGCCATGAAATCAACGTCATAAGGCTAGTAGCAGCAAGATGAGTGGATTTAGGTAGGACGATTCTAAGTGCAATAAGTCACACAGAAAAAGATACTTATCATAAGATATCACTTATAGAGGGAATATAAAAAACGCTACCCTTGAACTGAATTACAAATCAGAGCAGGGTAACACGTTTAGAAAACACACTATGGCTGCTTAACGGGAAAGGTGAGGTGGGGTGATGCATAAAACAAGGGTTTCAAATTAGCTCAGATACCGTTCCATAAACCCAATAGGTAATAGACAAGACCTACTCCTTGCTCAGTGAATTGGACTCAACACCCCCTATTCACCGCCCAAGAATATATCTGACTAGTAAGAATCTTAAAACCTATGCATTGATATCTCTCTGTAAGTGAGTCAAGTGGGTGTAAAGCGGCAAAAACACAGCAGTGAAATGCAGGTAAACCCCATTATAAAAATCAATTACTTTTAAAAACCCGTGAAACAAAGACAGTTAAAGAGAGAGAAATTCTTACAAAATTCGTTCAGGAGCTGTGATGCCACCTGGATTGACCATATCTAGACCCACAGCTGATTGAGACATAAGGGTGGAAACTCTTGGGGCTGAGAGGTTTGGTGAGGTTGGGTGAGCAAACGCAGACCCTTTAAAGTAATACTGCATGGTACCCATCCCATGGGTCCCAAATCTCCAGGTTCAAGGGCATCTTCCTACATCGAAAGCATGCATGAGAAACCCAGAAGATGGTACACCGTGTGATCCGGAAAGGTTTTCAAAACGCACCTCATTTCTCATCTCCTTGTGCTCGGGTTTGCCATTCCAGCCACTTTACTAGCAATCTCCCTCCTTGGAGAATCAGCACCTTTAACCTCCTGTTCCGTACAGGTTGCAATTTGTCCTGAGGATGAACGGGAAGAGGGGGAACCAATGAGAGACTAGCTCTAGGTGTTGGGACAGGCACAGGTCACTCTATTTTCCCATCAGGAAGAAGAATTAACCACAGGCTCAGCCTGCCGCCCGGGACCAGAATAGGGCCTGAAGCAATCCTGCGCTTTTGCGGCCAGCTCCCAAGAAAGCGAGTTGAAAAATGGAGCTCAGGGGCACTGCAATTCACAAACCTGCAGACTTATAAATGATGACTCTCGTCCACAAATATATTGAGGGAAGGCAACGAAGAGGATTGGAAAGCAAGGCAGAATTGCAGGAAACAGATTTCAGGAGGGAGATTCGAATCGCCTTTAAAGCACAGGAAAAGCGGCAAAACCTCGACAATGATGCCCTTGGCCAAAAAGGGCGTATGCGTTTTTTCCTGAATATATTCAGGAAAAAACGCATACGGCCTTTTTGGCCAACCAAGCAACCTGGAAAGGCAAATCAGCGCTACAAAGAAGTCTCGCTTCCCATCGGTCAAAAGGGCCATGCTGAATAAAGTGTCAAAACCAGAAATGCAAGACAGGCCATGGAGAAACGGGAGCCTGGCTACGCTGGTGGGCGGGATGTAAATTGCCAACAGCCACTCTGGATAAGTGCACGGTGTGTCCTGAAACATCTAAAAAACTCAGCTTAGGGAGCATAGGGCACTTCCACTCATGGGCGTATAAGTTGGGAAAACTAAAAATCAGCAAGACACAGGCACCCCAAAGTTTAGGGCTGCTCTGTTGACAAGAACCTCCACTTCGTTACACCTTAAATATCCCAGGAAAGAGAAAAATGGATAAAGAAGTTGTGGTCCTTATGTACAATGGAATATCACTCAGCCATGAAATCAACGTCATAAGGCTAGTAGCAGCAAGATGAGTGGATTTAGGTAGGACGATTCTAAGTGAAATAAGTCACACAGAAAAAGATACTTATCATAAGATATCACTTATAGAGGGAATATAAAAACCGCTACCCTTGAACTGAATTACAAATCAGAGCAGGGTAACACGTTTAGAAAACACAGTATGGCTGCTTAACGGGAAAGGTGAGGTGGGGTGATGCATAAAACAAGAGTTTCAAATTAGCTCAGATACCGTTCCATAAACCCAATAGGTAATAGACAAGACCTACTCCTTGCTCAGTGAATTGGACTCAACACCCCCTATTCACCACCCAAGAATATATCTGACTAGTAAGAATCTTAAAACCTATGCATTGATATCTCTCTGTAAGTGAGTCAAGTGGGTGTAAAGCGGCAAAAACACAGCAGTGAAAAGCAGGTAAACCCCATTATAAAAATCAATTACTTTTAAAAACCCGTGAAACAAAGACAGTTAAAGAGAGAGAAATTCTTACAAAATTCGTTCAGGAGCTGTGATGCCACCTGGATTGACCATATCTAGACCCACAGCTGATTGAGACATAAGGGTGGAAACTCTTGGGGCTGAGAGGTTTGGTGAGGTTGGGTGAGCAAACGCAGACCCTTTAAAGTAATACTGCATGGTACCCATCCCATGGGTCCCAAATCTCCAGGTTCAAGGGCATCTTCCTACATCGAAAGCATGCATGAGAAACCCAGAAGATGGTACACCGTGTGATCCGGAAAGGTTTTCAAAACGCACCTCATTTCTCATCTCCTTGTGCTCGGGTTTGCCATTCCAGCCGCTTTACTCGCAATCTCCCTCCTTGGAGAATCAGCACCTTTAACCTCCTGTTCCGTACAGGTTGCAATTTGTCCTGAGGATGAACGGGAAGAGGGGGAACCAATGAGAGACTAGCTCTAGGTGTTGGGACAGGCACAGGTCACTCTATTTTCCCATCAGGAAGAAGAATTAACCACAGGCTCAGCCTGCCGCCCGGGACCAGAATAGGGCCTCAAGCAATCCTGCGCTTTTGCGGCCAGCTGCCAAGAAAGAGAGTTGAAAAATGGAGCTCAGGGGCACTGCAATTCACAAACCTGCAGACTTATAAATGATGACTCTCGTCCACAAATATATTGAGGGAAGGCAACGAAGAGGATTGGAAAGCAAGGCAGAATTGCAGGAAACAGATTTCAGGAGGGAGATTCGAATCGCCTTTAAAGCACAGGAAAAGCGGCAAAACCTCGACAATGATGCCCTTGGCCAAAAAGGGCGTATGCGTTTTTTCCTGAATATATTCAGGTAAAAACGCATACGCCCTTTTTGGCCAACCAGGCAACTTGGAAAGGCAAATCAGCGCTACAAAGAAGTCTCGCTTCCCATCGGTCAAAAGGGCCATGCTGAATAAAGTGTCAAAACCAGAAATGCAAGACAGGCCATGGAGAAACGGGAGCCTGGCTACGCTGGTGGGCGGGATGTAAATTGCCAACAGCCACTCTGGAGAAGTGCACGGTGTGTCCTGAAACATCTAAAAAACTCAGCTTAGGGAGCATAGGGCACTTCCACTCATGGGCGTATAAGTTGGGAAAACTAAAAATCAGCAAGACACAGGCACCCCAAAGTTTAGGGCTGCTCTGTTGACAAGAACCTCCACTTCGTTACACCTTAAATATCCCAGGAAAGAGAAAAATGGATAAAGAAGTTGTGGTCCTTATGTACAATGGAATATCACTCAGCCATGAAATCAACGTCATAAGGCTAGTAGCAGCAAGATGAGTGGATTTAGGTAGGACGATTCTAAGTGAAATAAGTCACACAGAAAAAGATACTTATCATAAGATATCACTTATAGAGGGAATATAAAAACCGCTACCCTTGAACTGAATTACAAATCAGAGCAGGGTAACACGTTTAGAAAACACAGTATGGCTGCTTAACGGGAAAGGTGAGGTGGGGTGATGCATAAAACAAGAGTTTCAAATTAGCTCAGATACCGTTCCATAAACCCAATAGGTAATAGACAAGACCTACTCCTTGCTCAGTGAATTGGACTCAACACCCCCTATTCACCACCCAAGAATATATCTGACTAGTAAGAATCTTAAAACCTATGCATTGATATCTCTCTGTAAGTGAGTCAAGTGGGTGTAAAGCGGCAAAAACACAGCAGTGAAAAGCAGGTAAACCCCATTATAAAAATCAATTACTTTTAAAAACCCGTGAAACAAAGACAGTTAAAGAGAGAGAAATTCTTACAAAATTCGTTCAGGAGCTGTGATGCCACCTGGATTGACCATATCTAGACCCACAGCTGATTGAGACATAAGGGTGGAAACTCTTGGGGCTGAGAGGTTTGGTGAGGTTGGGTGAGCAAACGCAGACCCTTTAAAGTAATACTGCATGGTACCCATCCCATGGGTCCCAAATCTCCAGGTTCAAGGGCATCTTCCTACATCGAAAGCATGCATGAGAAACCCAGAAGATGGTACACCGTGTGATCCGGAAAGGTTTTCAAAACGCACCTCATTTCTCATCTCCTTGTGCTCGGGTTTGCCATTCCAGCCACTTTACTAACAATCTCCCTCCTTGGAGAATCAGCACCTTTAACCTCCTGTTCCGTACAGGTTGCAATTTGTCCTGAGGATGAACGGGAAGAGGGGGAACCAATGAGAGACTAGCTCTAGGTGTTGGGACAGGCACAGGTCACTCTATTTTCCCATCAGGAAGAAGAATTAACCACAGGCTCAGCCTGCCGCCCGGGACCAGAATAGGGCCTGAAGCAATCCTGCGCTTTTGCGGCCAGCTCCCAAGAAAGCGAGTTGAAAAATGGAGCTCAGGGGCACTGCAATTCACAAACCTGCAGACTTATAAATGATGACTCTCGTCCACAAATATATTGAGGGAAGGCAACGAAGAGGATTGGAAAGCAAGGCGGAATTGCAGGAAACAGATTTCAGGAGGGAGATTCGAATCGCCTTTAAAGCACAGGAAAAGCGGCAAAACCTCGACAATGATGCCCTTGGCCAAAAAGGGCGTATGCGTTTTTTCCTGAATATATTCAGGAAAAAACGCATACGCCCTTTTTGGCCAACCAAGCAACCTGGAAAGGCAAATCAGCGCTACAAAGAAGTCTCGCTTCCCATCGGTCAAAAGGGCCATGCTGAATAAAGTGTCAAAACCAGAAATGCAAAACAGGCCATGGAGAAACG
This sequence comes from Balaenoptera physalus, assembly GCF_965194825.1. Taxonomy (NCBI): domain Eukaryota; kingdom Metazoa; phylum Chordata; class Mammalia; order Artiodactyla; family Balaenopteridae; genus Balaenoptera; species Balaenoptera physalus. Next base: position 96,156 of record NW_028125369.1, read on the forward strand.
GGAGCCTGGCTACGCTGATGGGCGGGATGTAAATTGCCAACAGCCACTCTGGAGAAGTGCACGGTGTGTCCTGAAACATCGAAAAAAATCAGCTTAGGGAGCATAGGGCACTTCCACTCATGGGCGTATAAATTGGGAAAACTAAAAATCAGCAAGACACAGGCACCCCAAAGTTTAGGGCTGCTCTGTTGACAAGAACCTCCACTTCGTTACACCTTAAATATCCCAGGAAAGAGAAAAATGGATAAAGAAGTTGTGGTCCTTATGTACAATGGAATATCACTCAGCCATGAAATCAACGTCATAAGGCTAGTAGCAGCAAGATGAGTGGATTTAGGTAGGACGATTCTAAGTGAAATAAGTCACACAGAAAAAGATACTTATCATAAGATATCACTTATAGAGGGAATATAAAAACCGCTACCCTTGAACTGAATTACAAATCAGAGCAGGGTAACACGTTTAGAAAACACACTATGGCTGCTTAACGGGAAAGGTGAGGTGGGGTGATGCATAAAACAAGGGTTTCAAATTAGCTCAGATACCGTTCCATAAACCCAATAGGTAATAGACAAGACCTACTCCTTGCTCAGTGAATTGGACTCAACACCCCCTATTCACCGCCCAAGAATATATCTGACTAGTAAGAATCTTAAAACCTATGCATTGATATCTCTCTGTAAGTGAGTCAAGTGGGTGTAAAGCGGCAAAAACACAGCAGTGAAATGCAGGTAAACCCCATTATAAAAATCAATTACTTTTAAAAACCCGTGAAACAAAGACAGTTAAAGAGAGAGAAATTCTTACAAAATTCGTTCAGGATCTGTGATGCCACCTGGATTGACCATATCTAGACCCACAGCTGATTGAGACATAAGGGTGGAAACTCTTGGGGCTGAGAGGTTTGGTGAGGTTGGGTGAGCAAACGCAGACCCTTTAAAGTAATACTGCATGGTACCCATCCCATGGGTCCCAAATCTCCAGGTTCAAGGGCATCTTCCTACATCGAAAGCATGCATGAGAAACCCAGAAGATGGTACACCGTGTGATCCGGAAAGGTTTTCAAAACGCACCTCATTTCTCATCTCCTTGTGCTCGGGTTTGCCATTCCAGCCACTTTACTAGCAATCTCCCTCCTTGGAGAATCAGCACCTTTAACCTCCTGTTCCGTACAGGTTGCAATTTGTCCTGAGGATGAACGGGAAGAGGGGGAACCAATGAGAGACTAGCTCTAGGTGTTGGGACAGGCACAGGTCACTCTATTTTACCATCAGGAAGAAGAATTAACCACAGGCTCAGCCTGCCGCCCGGGACCAGAATAGGGCCTGAAGCAATCCTGCGCTTTTGCGGCCAGCTCCCAAGAAAGAGAGTTGAAAAATGGAGCTCAGGGGCACTGCAATTCACAAACCTGCAGACTTATAAATGATGACTCTCGTCCACAAATATATTGAGGGAAGGCAACGAAGAGGATTGGAAAGCAAGGCAGAATTGCAGGAAACAGATTTCAGGAGGGAGATTCGAATCGCCTTTAAAGCACAGGAAAAGCAGCAAAACCTCGACAATGATGCCCTTGGCCAAAAAGGGCGTATGCGTTTTTTCCTGAATATATTCAGGAAAAAACGCATACGCCCTTTTTGGCCAACCAAGCAACCTGGAAAGGCAAATCAGCGCTACAAAGAAGTCTCGCTTCCCATCGGTCAAAAGGGCCATGCTGAATAAAGTGTCAAAACCAGAAATGCAAAACAGGCCATGGAGAAACGGGAGCCTGGCTACGCTGATGGGCGGGATGTAAATTGCCAACAGCCACTCTGGAGAAGTGCACGGTGTGTCCTGAAACATCGAAAAAAATCAGCTTAGGGAGCATAGGGCATTTCCACTCATGGGCGTATAAATTGGGAAAACTAAAAATCAGCAAGACACAGGCACCCCAAAGTTTAGGGCTGCTCTGTTGACAAGAACCTCCACTTCGTTACACCTTAAATATCCCAGGAAAGAGAAAAATGGATAAAGAAGTTGTGGTCCTTATGTACAATGGAATATCACTCAGCCATGAAATCAACGTCATAAGGCTAGTAGCAGCAAGATGAGTGGATTTAGGTAGGACGATTCTAAGTGCAATAAGTCACACAGAAAAAGATACTTATCATAAGATATCACTTATAGAGGGAATATAAAAAACGCTACCCTTGAACTGAATTACAAATCAGAGCAGGGTAACACGTTTAGAAAACACACTATGGCTGCTTAACGGGAAAGGTGAGGTGGGGTGATGCATAAAACAAGGGTTTCAAATTAGCTCAGATACCGTTCCATAAACCCAATAGGTAATAGACAAGACCTACTCCTTGCTCAGTGAATTGGACTCAACACCCCCTATTCACCGCCCAAGAATATATCTGACTAGTAAGAATCTTAAAACCTATGCATTGATATCTCTCTGTAAGTGAGTCAAGTGGGTGTAAAGCGGCAAAAACACAGCAGTGAAATGCAGGTAAACCCCATTATAAAAATCAATTACTTTTAAAAACCCGTGAAACAAAGACAGTTAAAGAGAGAGAAATTCTTACAAAATTCGTTCAGGAGCTGTGATGCCACCTGGATTGACCATATCTAGACCCACAGCTGATTGAGACATAAGGGTGGAAACTCTTGGGGCTGAGAGGTTTGGTGAGGTTGGGTGAGCAAACGCAGACCCTTTAAAGTAATACTGCATGGTACCCATCCCATGGGTCCCAAATCTCCAGGTTCAAGGGCATCTTCCTACATCGAAAGCATGCATGAGAAACCCAGAAGATGGTACACCGTGTGATCCGGAAAGGTTTTCAAAACGCACCTCATTTCTCATCTCCTTGTGCTCGGGTTTGCCATTCCAGCCACTTTACTAGCAATCTCCCTCCTTGGAGAATCAGCACCTTTAACCTCCTGTTCCGTACAGGTTGCAATTTGTCCTGAGGATGAACGGGAAGAGGGGGAACCAATGAGAGACTAGCTCTAGGTGTTGGGACAGGCACAGGTCACTCTATTTTCCCATCAGGAAGAAGAATTAACCACAGGCTCAGCCTGCCGCCCGGGACCAGAATAGGGCCTGAAGCAATCCTGCGCTTTTGCGGCCAGCTCCCAAGAAAGCGAGTTGAAAAATGGAGCTCAGGGGCACTGCAATTCACAAACCTGCAGACTTATAAATGATGACTCTCGTCCACAAATATATTGAGGGAAGGCAACGAAGAGGATTGGAAAGCAAGGCAGAATTGCAGGAAACAGATTTCAGGAGGGAGATTCGAATCGCCTTTAAAGCACAGGAAAAGCGGCAAAACCTCGACAATGATGCCCTTGGCCAAAAAGGGCGTATGCGTTTTTTCCTGAATATATTCAGGTAAAAACGCATACGCCCTTTTTGGCCAACCAGGCAACTTGGAAAGGCAAATCAGCGCTACAAAGAAGTCTCGCTTCCCATCGGTCAAAAGGGCCATGCTGAATAAAGTGTCAAAACCAGAAATGCAAGACAGGCCATGGAGAAACGGGAGCCTGGCTACGCTGATGGGCGGGATGTAAATTGCCAACAGCCACTCTGGAGAAGTGCACGGTGTGTCCTGAAACATCTAAAAAACTCAGCTTAGGGAGCATAGGGCACTTCCACTCATGGGCGTATAAGTTGGGAAAACTAAAAATCAGCAAGACACAGGCACCCCAAAGTTTAGGGCTGCTCTGTTGACAAGAACCTCCACTTCGTTACACCTTAAATATCCCAGGAAAGAGAAAAATGGATAAAGAAGTTGTGGTCCTTATGTACAATGGAATATCACTCAGCCATGAAATCAACGTCATAAGGCTAGTAGCAGCAAGATGAGTGGATTTAGGTAGGACGATTCTAAGTGAAATAAGTCACACAGAAAAAGATACTTATCATAAGATATCACTTATAGAGGGAATATAAAAACCGCTACCCTTGAACTGAATTACAAATCAGAGCAGGGTAACACGTTTAGAAAACACAGTATGGCGGCTTAACGGGAAAGGTGAGGTAGGGTGATGCATAAAACAAGGGTTTCAAATTAGCTCAGATACCGTTCCATAAACCCAATACGTAATAGACAAGACCTACTCCTTGCTCAGTGAATTGGACTCAACACCCCCTATTCACCGCCCAAGAATATATCTGACTAGTAAGAATCTTAAAAGCTATGCATTGATATCTCTCTGTAAGTGAGTCAAGTGGGTGTAAAGCGGCAAAAACACAGCAGTGAAAAGCAGGTAAACCCCATTATAAAAATCAATTATTTTAAAAACCCGTGAAACAAAGACAGTTAAAGAGAGAGAAATTCTTACAAAATTCGTTCAGGAGCTGTGATGCCACCTGCATTGACCATATCTAGACCCACAGCTGATTGAGACATAAGGGTGGAAACTCTTGGGGCTGAGAGGTTTGGTGAGGTTGGGTGAGCAAACGCAGACCTTTTAAAGTAATACTGCATGGTACCCATCCCATGGGTCCCAAATCTCCAGGTTCAAGGGCATCTTCCTACATCGAAAGCATGCATGAGAAACCCAGAAGATGGTACACCGTGTGATCCGGAAAGGTTTTCAAAACGCACCTCAATTTCTCATCTCCTTGTGCTCGGGTTTGCCATTCCAGCCACTTTACTAGCAATCTCCCTCCTTGGAGAATCAGCACCTTTAACCTCCTGTTCCGTACAGGTTGCAATTTGTCCTGAGGTTGAACGGGAAGAGGGGGGACCAATGAGAGACTAGCTCTAGGTGTTGGGACAGGCACAGGTCACTCTATTTTCCCATCAGGAAGAAGAATTAACCACAGGCTCAGCCTGCCGCCCGGGACCAGAATAGGGCCTGAAGCAATCCTGCGCTTTTGCGGCCAGCTCCCAAGAAAGCGAGTTGAAAAATGGAGCTCAGGGGCACTGCAATTCACAAACCTGCAGACTTATAAATGATGACTCTCGTCCACAAATATATTGAGGGAAGGCAACGAAGAGGATTGGAAAGCAAGGCGGAATTGCAGGAAACAGATTTCAGGAGGGAGATTCGAATCGCCTTTAAAGCACAGGAAAAGCGGCAAAACCTCGACAATGATGCCCTTGGCCAAAAAGGGCGTATGCGTTTTTTCCTGAATATATTCAGGTAAAAACGCATACGCCCTTTTTGGCCAACCAGGCAACTTGGAAAGGCAAATCAGCGCTACAAAGAAGTCTCGCTTCCCATCGGTCAAAAGGGCCATGCTGAATAAAGTGTCAAAACCAGAAATGCAAGACAGGCCATGGAGAAACGGGAGCCTGGCTACGCTGATGGGCGGGATGTAAATTGCCAACAGCCACTCTGGAGAAGTGCACGGTGTGTCCTGAAACATCTAAAAAACTCAGCTTAGGGAGCATAGGGCACTTCCACTCATGGGCGTATAAGTTGGGAAAACTAAAAATCAGCAAGACACAGGCACCCCAAAGTTTAGGGCTGCTCTGTTGACAAGAACCTCCACTTCGTTACACCTTAAATATCCCAGGAAAGAGAAAAATGGATAAAGAAGTTGTGGTCCTTATGTACAATGGAATATCACTCAGCCATGAAATCAACGTCATAAGGCTAGTAGCAGCAAGATGAGTGGATTTAGGTAGGACGATTCTAAGTGAAATAAGTCACACAGAAAAAGATACTTATCATAAGATATCACTTATAGAGGGAATATAAAAACCGCTACCCTTGAACTGAATTACAAATCAGAGCAGGGTAACACGTTTAGAAAACACAGTATGGCGGCTTAACGGGAAAGGTGAGGTAGGGTGATGCATAAAACAAGGGTTTCAAATTAGCTCAGATACCGTTCCATAAACCCAATACGTAATAGACAAGACCTACTCCTTGCTCAGTGAATTGGACTCAACACCCCCTATTCACCGCCCAAGAATATATCTGACTAGTAAGAATCTTAAAAGCTATGCATTGATATCTCTCTGTAAGTGAGTCAAGTGGGTGTAAAGCGGCAAAAACACAGCAGTGAAAAGCAGGTAAACCCCATTATAAAAATCAATTATTTTAAAAACCCGTGAAACAAAGACAGTTAAAGAGAGAGAAATTCTTACAAAATTCGTTCAGGAGCTGTGATGCCACCTGCATTGACCATATCTAGACCCACAGCTGATTGAGACATAAGGGTGGAAACTCTTGGGGCTGAGAGGTTTGGTGAGGTTGGGTGAGCAAACGCAGACCTTTTAAAGTAATACTGCATGGTACCCATCCCATGGGTCCCAAATCTCCAGGTTCAAGGGCATCTTCCTACATCGAAAGCATGCATGAGAAACCCAGAAGATGGTACACCGTGTGATCCGGAAAGGTTTTCAAAACGCACCTCAATTTCTCATCTCCTTGTGCTCGGGTTTGCCATTCCAGCCACTTTACTAGCAATCTCCCTCCTTGGAGAATCAGCACCTTTAACCTCCTGTTCCGTACAGGTTGCAATTTGTCCTGAGGTTGAACGGGAAGAGGGGGGACCAATGAGAGACTAGCTCTAGGTGTTGGGACAGGCACAGGTCACTCTATTTTCCCATCAGGAAGAAGAATTAACCACAGGCTCAGCCTGCCGCCCGGGACCAGAATAGGGCCTGAAGCAATCCTGCGCTTTTGCGGCCAGCTCCCAAGAAAGCGAGTTGAAAAATGGAGCTCAGGGGCACTGCAATTCACAAACCTGCAGACTTATAAATGATGACTCTCGTCCACAAATATATTGAGGGAAGGCAACGAAGAGGATTGGAAAGCAAGGCGGAATTGCAGGAAACAGATTTCAGGAGGGAGATTCGAATCGCCTTTAAAGCACAGGAAAAGCGGCAAAACCTCGACAATGATGCCCTTGGCCAAAAAGGGCGTATGCGTTTTTTCCTGAATATATTCAGGTAAAAACGCATACGCCCTTTTTGGCCAACCAGGCAACTTGGAAAGGCAAATCAGCGCTACAAAGAAGTCTCGCTTCCCATCGGTCAAAAGGGCCATGCTGAATAAAGTGTCAAAACCAGAAATGCAAGACAGGCCATGGAGAAACGGGAGCCTGGCTACGCTGATGGGCGGGATGTAAATTGCCAACAGCCACTCTGGAGAAGTGCACGGTGTGTCCTGAAACATCTAAAAAACTCAGCTTAGGGAGCATAGGGCACTTCCACTCATGGGCGTATAAGTTGGGAAAACTAAAAATCAGCAAGACACAGGCACCCCAAAGTTTAGGGCTGCTCTGTTGACAAGAACCTCCACTTCGTTACACCTTAAATATCCCAGGAAAGAGAAAAATGGATAAAGAAGTTGTGGTCCTTATGTACAATGGAATATCACTCAGCCATGAAATCAACGTCATAAGGCTAGTAGCAGCAAGATGAGTGGATTTAGGTAGGACGATTCTAAGTGAAATAAGTCACACAGAAAAAGATACTTATCATAAGATATCACTTATAGAGGGAATATAAAAACCGCTACCCTTGAACTGAATTACAAATCAGAGCAGGGTAACACGTTTAGAAAACACAGTATGGCGGCTTAACGGGAAAGGTGAGGTAGGGTGATGCATAAAACAAGGGTTTCAAATTAGCTCAGATACCGTTCCATAAACCCAATACGTAATAGACAAGACCTACTCCTTGCTCAGTGAATTGGACTCAACACCCCCTATTCACCGCCCAAGAATATATCTGACTAGTAAGAATCTTAAAAGCTATGCATTGATATCTCTCTGTAAGTGAGTCAAGTGGGTGTAAAGCGGCAAAAACACAGCAGTGAAAAGCAGGTAAACCCCATTATAAAAATCAATTATTTTAAAAACCCGTGAAACAAAGACAGTTAAAGAGAGAGAAATTCTTACAAAATTCGTTCAGGAGCTGTGATGCCACCTGCATTGACCATATCTAGACCCACAGCTGATTGAGACATAAGGGTGGAAACTCTTGGGGCTGAGAGGTTTGGTGAGGTTGGGTGAGCAAACGCAGACCTTTTAAAGTAATACTGCATGGTACCCATCCCATGGGTCCCAAATCTCCAGGTTCAAGGGCATCTTCCTACATCGAAAGCATGCATGAGAAACCCAGAAGATGGTACACCGTGTGATCCGGAAAGGTTTTCAAAACGCACCTCAATTTCTCATCTCCTTGTGCTCGGGTTTGCCATTCCAGCCACTTTACTAGCAATCTCCCTCCTTGGAGAATCAGCACCTTTAACCTCCTGTTCCGTACAGGTTGCAATTTGTCCTGAGGTTGAACGGGAAGAGGGGGGACCAATGAGAGACTAGCTCTAGGTGTTGGGACAGGCACAGGTCACTCTATTTTCCCATCAGGAAGAAGAATTAACCACAGGCTCAGCCTGCCGCCCGGGACCAGAATAGGGCCTGAAGCAATCCTGCGCTTTTGCGGCCAGCTCCCAAGAAAGCGAGTTGAAAAATGGAGCTCAGGGGCACTGCAATTCACAAACCTGCAGACTTATAAATGATGACTCTCGTCCACAAATATATTGAGGGAAGGCAACGAAGAGGATTGGAAAGCAAGGCGGAATTGCAGGAAACAGATTTCAGGAGGGAGATTCGAATCGCCTTTAAAGCACAGGAAAAGCGGCAAAACCTCGACAATGATGCCCTTGGCCAAAAAGGGCGTATGCGTTTTTTCCTGAATATATTCAGGTAAAAACGCATACGCCCTTTTTGGCCAACCAGGCAACTTGGAAAGGCAAATCAGCGCTACAAAGAAGTCTCGCTTCCCATCGGTCAAAAGGGCCATGCTGAATAAAGTGTCAAAACCAGAAATGCAAGACAGGCCATGGAGAAACGGGAGCCTGGCTACGCTGATGGGCGGGATGTAAATTGCCAACAGCCACTCTGGAGAAGTGCACGGTGTGTCCTGAAACATCGAAAAAAATCAGCTTAGGGAGCATAGGGCACTTCCACTCATGGGCGTATAAATTGGGAAAACTAAAAATCAGCAAGACACAGGCACCCCAAAGTTTAGGGCTGCTCTGTTGACAAGAACCTCCACTTCGTTACACCTTAAATATCCCAGGAAAGAGAAAAATGGATAAAGAAGTTGTGGTCCTTATGTACAATGGAATATCACTCAGCCATGAAATCAACGTCATAAGGCTAGTAGCAGCAAGATGAGTGGATTTAGGTAGGACGATTCTAAGTGAAATAAGTCACACAGAAAAAGATACTTATCATAAGATATCACTTATAGAGGGAATATAAAACCCGCTACCCTTGAACTGAATTACAAATCAGAGCAGGGTAACACATTTAGAAAACACAGTATGGCTGCTTAACGGGAAAGGTGAGGTGGGGTGATGCATAAAACAAGGGTTTCAAATTAGCTCAGATACCGTTCCATAAACCCAATAGGTAATAGACAAGACCTACTCCTTGCTCAGTGAATTGGACTCAACACCCCCTATTCACCGCCCAAGAATATATCTGACTAGTAAGAATCTTAAAACCTATGCATTGATATCTGTCTGTAAGTGAGTCAAGTGGGTGTAAAGCGGCAAAAACACAGCAGTGAAATGCAGGTAAACCCCATTATAAAAATCAATTACTTTTAAAAACCCGTGAAACAAAGACAGTTAAAGAGAGAGAAATTCTTACAAAATTCGTTCAGGAGCTGTGATGCCACCTGGATTGACCATATCTAGACCCACAGCTGATTGAGACATAAGGGTGGAAACTCTTGGGGCTGAGAGGTTTGGTGAGGTTGGGTGAGCAAACGCAGACCCTTTAAAGTAATACTGCATGGTACCCATCCCATGGGTCCCAAATCTCCAGGTTCAAGGGCATCTTCCTACATCGAAAGCATGCATGAGAAACCCAGAAGATGGTACACCGTGTGATCCGGAAAGGTTTTCAAAACGCACCTCATTTCTCATCTCCTTGTTCTCGGGTTTGCCATTCCAGCCACTTTACTAGCAATCTCCCTCCTTGGAGAATCAGCACCTTTAACCTCCTGTTCCGTACAGGTTGCAATTTGTCCTGAGGATGAACGGGAAGAGGGGGAACCAATGAGAGACTAGCTCTAGGTGTTGGGACAAGCACAGGTCACTCTATTTTCCCATCAGGAAGAAGAATTAACCACAGGCTCAGCCTGCCGCCCGGGACCAGAATAGGGCCTGAAGCAATCCTGCGCTTTTGCGGCCAGCTCCCAAGAAAGCGAGTTGAAAAATGGAGCTCAGGGGCACTGCAATTCACAAACCTGCAGACTTATAAATGATGACTCTCGTCCACAAATATATTGAGGGAAGGCAACGAAGAGGATTGGAAAGCAAGGCAGAATTGCAGGAAACAGATTTCAGGAGGGAGATTCGAATCGCCTTTAAAGCACGGGAAAAGCAGCAAAACCTCGACAATGATGCCCTTGGCCAAAAAGGGCGTATGCGTTTTTTCCTGAATATATTCAGGAAAAAACGCATACGCCCTTTTTGGCCAACCAGGCAACCTGGAAAGGCAAATCAGCGCTACAAAGAAGTCTCGCTTCCCATCGGTCAAAAGGGCCATGCTGAATAAAGTGTCAAAACCAGAAATGCAAGACAGGCCATGGAGAAACGGGAGCCTGGCTACGCTGATGGGCGGGATGTAAATTGCCAACAGCCACTCTGGAGAAGTGCACGGTGTGTCCTGAAACATCGAAAAAACTCAGCTTAGGGAGCATAGGGCACTTCCACTCATGGGCGTATAAATTGGGAAAACTAAAAATCAGCAAGACACAGGCACCCCAAAGTTTAGGGCTGCTCTGTTGACAAGAACCTCCACTTCGTTACACCTTAAATATCCCAGGAAAGAGAAAAATGGATAAAGAAGTTGTGGTCCTTATGTACAATGGAATATCACTCAGCCATGAAATCAACGTCATAAGGCTAGTAGCAGCAAGATGAGTGGATTTAGGTAGGACGATTCTAAGTGAAATAAGTCACACAGAAAAAGATACTTATCATAAGATATCACTTATAGAGGGAATATAAAAACCGCTACCCTTGAACTGAATTACAAATCAGAGCTGGGTAACACGTTTAGAAAACACACTATGGCTGCTTAACGGGAAAGGTGAGGTGGGGTGATGCATAAAACAAGGGTTTCAAATTAGCTCAGATACCGTTCCATAAACCCAATAGGTAATAGACAAGACCTACTCCTTGCTCAGTGAATTGGACTCAACACCCCCTATTCACCGCCCAAGAATATATCTGACTAGTAAGAATCTTAAAACCTATGCATTGATATCTCTCTGTAAGTGAGTCAAGTGGGTGTAAAGCGGCAAAAACACAGCAGTGAAAAGCAGGTAAACCCCATTATAAAAATCAATTACTTTTAAAAACCCGTGAAACAAAGACAGTGAAAGAGAGAAAAATTCTTACAAAATTCGTTCAGGGGCTGTGATGCCACATGGATTGACCATATCTAGACCCACAGCTGATTGAGACATAAGGGTGGACACTCTTGGGGCTGAGAGGTTTGGTGAGGTTGGGTGAGCAAACGCAGACCCTTTAAAGTAATACTGTGTGGTACCCATCCCATGGGTCCCAAATCTCCAGGTTCAAGGGCATCTTCCTACATCGAAAGCATGCATGAGAAACCCAGAAGATGGTACACCGTGTGATCCGGAAAGGTTTTCAAAACGCACCTCATTTCTCATCTCCTTGTGCTCGGGTTTGCCATTCCAGCCGCTTTACTAGCAATCTCCCTCCTTGGAGAATCAGCACCTTTAACCTCCTGTTCCGTACAGGTTGCAATTTGTCCTGAGGATGAACGGGAAGAGGGGGAACCAATGAGAGACTAGCTCTAGGTGTTGGGACAGGCACAGGTCACTCTATTTTCCCATCAGGAAGAAGAATTAACCACAGGCTCAGCCTGCCGCCCGGGACCAGAATAGGGCCTCAAGCAATCCTGCGGTTTTGCGGCCAGCTGCCAAGAAAGAGAGTTGAAAAATGGAGCTCAGGGGCACTGCAATTCACAAACCTGCAGACTTATAAATGATGACTCTCGTCCACAAATATATTGAGGGAAGGCAACGAAGAGGATTGGAAAGCAAGGCAGAATTGCAGGAAACAGATTTCAGGAGGGAGAATCGAATCGCCTTTAAAGCACAGGAAAAGCGGCAAAACCTCGACAATGATGCCCTTGGCCAAAAAGGGCGTATGCGTTTTTTCCTGAATATATTCAGGAAAAAACGCATACGCCCTTTTTGGCCAACCAAGCAACCTGGAAAGGCAAATCAGCGCTACAAAGAAGTCTCGCTTCCCATCGGTCAAAAGGGCCATGCTGAATAAAGTGTCAAAACCAGAAATGCAAAACAGGCCATGGAGAAACGGGAGCCTGGCTACGCTGATGGGCGGGATGTAAATTGCCAACAGCCACTCTGGAGAAGTGCACGGTGTGTCCTGAAACATCTAAAAAACTCAGCTTAGGGAGCATAGGGCACTTCCACTCATGGGTGTATAAGTTGGGAAAACTAAAAATCAGCAAGACACAGGCACCCCAAAGTTTAGGGCTGCTCTGTTGACAAGACCCTCCACTTCGTTACACCTTAAATATCCCAGGAAAGGGAAAAATGGATAAAGAAGTTGTGGTCCTTATGTACAATGGAATATCACTCAGCCATGAAATCAACGTCATAAGGCTAGTAGCAGCAAGATGAGTGGATTTAGGTAGGACGATTCTAAGTGAAATAAGTCACACAGAAAAAGATACTTATCATAAGATATCACTTATAGAGGGAATATAAAAACCGCTACCCTTGAACTGAATTACAAATCAGAGCAGGGTAACACGTTTATAAAACACACTATGGCTGCTTAACGGGAAAGGTGAGGTGGGGTGATGCATAAAACAAGGGTTTCAAATTAGCTCAGATACCGTTCCATAAACCCAATAGGTAATAGACAAGACCTACTCCTTGCTCAGTGAATTGGACTCAACACCCCCTATTCACCGCCCAAGAATATATCTGACTAGTAAGAATCTTAAAACCTATGCATTGATATCTCTCTGTAAGTGAGTCAAGTGGGTGTAAAGCGGCAAAAACACAGCAGTGAAAAGCAGGTAAACCCCATTATAAAAATCAATTACTTTTAAAAACCCGTGAAACAAAGACAGTGAAAGAGAGAAAAATTCTTACAAAATTCGTTCAGGGGCTGTGATGCCACATGGATTGACCATATCTAGACCCACAGCTGATTGAGACATAAGGGTGGACACTCTTGGGGCTGAGAGGTTTGGTGAGGTTGGGTGAGCAAACGCAGACCCTTTAAAGTAATACTGTGTGGTACCCATCCCATGGGTCCCAAATCTCCAGGTTCAAGGGCATCTTCCTACATCGAAAGCATGCATGAGAAACCCAGAAGATGGTACACCGTGTGATCCGGAAAGGTTTTCAAAACGCACCTCATTTCTCATCTCCTTGTGCTCGGGTTTGCCATTCCAGCCGCTTTACTAGCAATCTCCCTCCTTGGAGAATCAGCACCTTTAACCTCCTGTTCCGTACAGGTTGCAATTTCTCCTGAGGATGAACGGGAAGAGGGGGAACCAATGAGAGACTAGCTCTAGGTGTTGGGACAGGCACAGGTCACTCTATTTTCCCATCAGGAAGAAGAATTAACCACAGGCTCAGCCTGCCGCCCGGGACCAGAATAGGGCCTCAAGCAATCCTGCGGTTTTGCGGCCAGCTGCCAAGAAAGAGAGTTGAAAAATGGAGCTCAGGGGCACTGCAATTCACAAACCTGCAGACTTATAAATGATGACTCTCGTCCACAAATATATTGAGGGAAGGCAACGAAGAGGATTGGAAAGCAAGGCAGAATTGCAGGAAACAGATTTCAGGAGGGAGATTCGAATCGCCTTTAAAGCACAGGAAAAGCGGCAAAACCTCGACAATGATGCCCTTGGCCAAAAAGGGCGTATGCGTTTTTTCCTGAATATATTCAGGAAAAAACGCATACGCCCTTTTTGGCCAACCAGGCAACCTGGAAAGGCAAATCAGCGCTACAAAGAAGTCTCGCTTCCCATCGGTCAAAAGGGCCATGCTGAATAAAGTGTCAAAACCAGAAATGCAAGACAGGCCATGGAGAAACGGGAGCCTGGCTACGCTGATGGGCGGGATGTAAATTGCCAACAGCCACTCTGGAGAAGTGCACGGTGTGTACTGAAACATCGAAAAAACTCAGCTTAGGGAGCATAGGGCACTTCCATTCATGGGCGTATAAATTGGGAAAACTAAAAATCAGCAAGACACAGGCACCCCAAAGTTTAGGGCTGCTCTGTTGACAAGAACCTCCACTTCGTTACACCTTAAATATCCCAGGAAAGAGAAAAATGGATAAAGAAGTTGTGGTCCTTATGTACAATGGAATATCACTCAGCCATGAAATCAACGTCATAAGGCTAGTAGCAGCAAGATGAGTGGATTTAGGTAGGACGATTCTAAGTGAAATAAGTCACACAGAAAAAGATACTTATCATAAGATATCACTTATAGAGGGAATATAAAAACCGCTACCCTTGAACTGAATTACAAATCAGAGCAGGGTAACACGTTTATAAAACACACTATGGCTGCTTAACGGGAAAGGTGAGGTGGGGTGATGCATAAAACAAGGGTTTCAAATTAGCTCAGATACCGTTCCATAAACCCAATAGGTAATAGACAAGACCTACTCCTTGCTCAGTGAATTGGACTCAACACCCCCTATTCACCGCCCAAGAATATATCTGACTAGTAAGAATCTTAAAACCTATGCATTGATATCTCTCTGTAAGTGAGTCAAGTGGGTGTAAAGCGGCAAAAACACAGCAGTGAAAAGCAGGTAAACCCCATTATAAAAATCAATTACTTTTAAAAACCCGTGAAACAAAGACAGTGAAAGAGAGAAAAATTCTTACAAAATTCGTTCAGGGGCTGTGATGCCACATGGATTGACCATATCTAGACCCACAGCTGATTGAGACATAAGGGTGGACACACTTGGGGCTGAGAGGTTTGGTGAGGTTGGGTGAGCAAACGCAGACCCTTTAAAGTAATACTGTGTGGTACCCATCCCATGGGTCCCAAATCTCCAGGTTCAAGGGCATCTTCCTACATCGAAAGCATGCATGAGAAACCCAGAAGATGGTACACCGTGTGATCCGGAAAGGTTTTCAAAACGCACCTCATTTCTCATCTCCTTGTGCTCGGGTTTGCCATTCCAGCCGCTTTACTAGCAATCTCCCTCCTTGGAGAATCAGCACCTTTAACCTCCTGTTCCGTACAGGTTGCAATTTGTCCTGAGGATGAACGGGAAGAGGGGGAACCAATGAGAGACTAGCTCTAGGTGTTGTGACAAGCACAGGTCACTCTATTTTCCCATCAGGAAGAAGAATTAACCACAGGCTCAGCCTGCCGCCCGGGACCAGAATAGGGCCTGAAGCAATCCTGCGCTTTTGCGGCCAGCTCCCAAGAAAGCGAGTTGAAAAATGGAGCTCAGGGGCACTGCAATTCACAAACCTGCAGACTTATAAATGATGACTCTCGTCCACAAATATATTGAGGGAAGGCAACGAAGAGGATTGGAAAGCAAGGCAGAATTGCAGGAAACAGATTTCAGGAGGGAGATTCGAATCGCCTTTAAAGCACGGGAAAAGCAGCAAAACCTCGACAATGATGCCCTTGGCCAAAAAGGGCGTATGCGTTTTTTCCTGAATATATTCAGGAAAAAACGCATACGCCCTTTTTGGCCAACCAGGCAACCTGGAAAGGCAAATCAGCGCTACAAAGAAGTCTCGCTTCCCATCGGTCAAAAGGGCCATGCTGAATAAAGTGTCAAAACCAGAAATGCAAGACAGGCCATGGAGAAACGGGAGCCTGGCTACGCTGATGGGCGGGATGTAAATTGCCAACAGCCACTCTGGAGAAGTGCACGGTGTGTCCTGAAACATCGAAAAAACTCAGCTTAGGGAGCATAGGGCACTTCCACTCATGGGCGTATAAATTGGGAAAACTAAAAATCAGCAAGACACAGGCACCCCAAAGTTTAGGGCTGCTCTGTTGACAAGAACCTCCACTTCGTTACACCTTAAATATCCCAGGAAAGAGAAAAATGGATAAAGAAGTTGTGGTCCTTATGTACAATGGAATATCACTCAGCCATGAAATCAACGTCATAAGGCTAGTAGCAGCAAGATGAGTGGATTTAGGTAGGACGATTCTAAGTGAAATAAGTCACACAGAAAAAGATACTTATCATAAGATATCACTTATAGAGGGAATATAAAAACCGCTACCCTTGAACTGAATTACAAATCAGAGCTGGGTAACACGTTTAGAAAACACACTATGGCTGCTTAACGGGAAAGGTGAGGTGGGGTGATGCATAAAACAAGGGTTTCAAATTAGCTCAGATACCGTTCCATAAACCCAATAGGTAATAGACAAGACCTACTCCTTGCTCAGTGAATTGGACTCAACACCCCCTATTCACCGCCCAAGAATATATCTGACTAGTAAGAATCTTGAAACCTATGCATTGATATCTCTCTGTAAGTGAGTCAAGTGGGTGTAAAGCGGCAAAATCACAGCAGTGAAAAGCAGGTAAACCCCATTATAAAAATCAATTACCTTTAAAGACCCGTGAAACAAAGACAGTGAAAGAGAGAGAAATTCTAACAAAATTCGTTCAGGGGCTGTGATGCCACATGGATTGACCATATCTAGACCCACAGCTGATTGAGACATAAGGGTGGACACTCTTGGGGCTGAGAGGTTTGGTGAGGTTGGGTGAGCAAACGCAGACCCTTTAAATTAATACTGCGTGGTACCCATCCCATGGGTCCCAAATCTCCAGGTTCAAGGGCATCTTCCTACATCGAAAACATGCATAAGAAACCCAGAAGATGGTACACCGTGTGATCGGGAGAGGTTTCTAAAACGCACCTCATTTCTCCTATCCTTGTGCTCGGGTTCGCCATTCCAGCCGCTTTACTAGCAATCTCCCTCCTTAGAGAATCAGCACCTTTAACCTCCTGTTCCGTACAGGTTGCAATTTGTCCTGAGAATGAACGGGAAGAGGGGGAACCAATGAGAGACTAGCTCTAGGTGTTGGGACAGGCACAGGTCACTCTATTTTCCCATCAGGAAGAAGAATTAACCACAGGCTCAGCCTGCCGCCCGGGACCAGAATAGGGCCTGAAGCAATCCTGCGCTTTTGCGGCCAGCTCCCAAGAAAGCGAGTTGAAAAATGGAGCTCAGGGGCACTGCAATTCACAAACCTGCAGACTTATAAATGATGACTCTCGTCCACAAATATATTGAGGGAAGGCAACGAAGAGGATTTGAAAGCAAGGCAGAATTGCAGGAAACAGATTTCAGGAGGGAGAATCGAATCGCCTTTAAAGCACAGGAAAAGCGGCAAAACCTCGACAATGATGCCCTTGGCCAAAAAGGGCGTATGCGTTTTTTCCTGAATATATTCAGGAAAAAACGCATACGCCCTTTTTGGCCAACCAAGCAACCTGGAAAGGCAAATCAGCGCTACAAAGAAGTCTCGCTTCCCATCGGTCAAAAGGGCCATGCTGAATAAAGTGTCAAAACCAGAAATGCAAAACAGGCCATGGAGAAACGGGAGCCTGGCTACGCTGATGGGCGGGATGTAAATTGCCAACAGCCACTCTGGAGAAGTGCACGGTGTGTCCTGAAACATCTAAAAAACTCAGCTTAGGGAGCATAGGGCACTTCCACTCATGGGTGTATAAGTTGGGAAAACTAAAAATCAGCAAGACACAGGCACCCCAAAGTTTAGGGCTGCTCTGTTGACAAGACCCTCCACTTCGTTACACCTTAAATATCCCAGGAAAGGGAAAAATGGATAAAGAAGTTGTGGTCCTTATGTACAATGGAATATCACTCAGCCATGAAATCAACGTCATAAGGCTAGTAGCAGCAAGATGAGTGGATTTAGGTAGGACGATTCTAAGTGAAATAAGTCACACAGAAAAAGATACTTATCATAAGATATCACTTATAGAGGGAATATAAAAACCGCTACCCTTGAACTGAATTACAAATCAGAGCAGGGTAACACGTTTATAAAACACACTATGGCTGCTTAACGGGAAAGGTGAGGTGGGGTGATGCATAAAACAAGGGTTTCAAATTAGCTCAGATACCGTTCCATAAACCCAATAGGTAATAGACAAGACCTACTCCTTGCTCAGTGAATTGGACTCAACACCCCCTATTCACCGCCCAAGAATATATCTGACTAGTAAGAATCTTAAAACCTATGCATTGATATCTCTCTGTAAGTGAGTCAAGTGGGTGTAAAGCGGCAAAAACACAGCAGTGAAAAGCAGGTAAACCCCATTATAAAAATCAATTACTTTTAAAAACCCGTGAAACAAAGACAGTGAAAGAGAGAAAAATTCTTACAAAATTCGTTCAGGGGCTGTGATGCCACATGGATTGACCATATCTAGACCCACAGCTGATTGAGACATAAGGGTGGACACTCTTGGGGCTGAGAGGTTTGGTGAGGTTGGGTGAGCAAACGCAGACCCTTTAAAGTAATACTGTGTGGTACCCATCCCATGGGTCCCAAATCTCCAGGTTCAAGGGCATCTTCCTACATCGAAAGCATGCATGAGAAACCCAGAAGATGGTACACCGTGTGATCCGGAAAGGTTTTCAAAACGCACCTCATTTCTCATCTCCTTGTGCTCGGGTTTGCCATTCCAGCCGCTTTACTAGCAATCTCCCTCCTTGGAGAATCAGCACCTTTAACCTCCTGTTCCGTACAGGTTGCAATTTGTCCTGAGGATGAACGGGAAGAGGGGGAACCAATGAGAGACTAGCTCTAGGTGTTGGGACAGGCACAGGTCACTCTATTTTCCCATCAGGAAGAAGAATTAACCACAGGCTCAGCCTGCCGCCCGGGACCAGAATAGGGCCTCAAGCAATCCTGCGGTTTTGCGGCCAGCTGCCAAGAAAGAGAGTTGAAAAATGGAGCTCAGGGGCACTGCAATTCACAAACCTGCAGACTTATAAATGATGACTCTCGTCCACAAATATATTGAGGGAAGGCAACGAAGAGGATTGGAAAGCAAGGCAGAATTGCAGGAAACAGATTTCAGGAGGGAGATTCGAATCGCCTTTAAAGCACAGGAAAAGCGGCAAAACCTCGACAATGATGCCCTTGGCCAAAAAGGGCGTATGCGTTTTTTCCTGAATATATTCAGGAAAAAACGCATACGCCCTTTTTGGCCAACCAGGCAACCTGGAAAGGCAAATCAGCGCTACAAAGAAGTCTCGCTTCCCATCGGTCAAAAGGGCCATGCTGAATAAAGTGTCAAAACCAGAAATGCAAGACAGGCCATGGAGAAACGGGAGCCTGGCTACGCTGATGGGCGGGATGTAAATTGCCAACAGCCACTCTGGAGAAGTGCACGGTGTGTACTGAAACATCGAAAAAACTCAGCTTAGGGAGCATAGGGCACTTCCATTCATGGGCGTATAAATTGGGAAAACTAAAAATCAGCAAGACACAGGCACCCCAAAGTTTAGGGCTGCTCTGTTGACAAGAACCTCCACTTCGTTACACCTTAAATATCCCAGGAAAGAGAAAAATGGATAAAGAAGTTGTGGTCCTTATGTACAATGGAATATCACTCAGCCATGAAATCAACGTCATAAGGCTAGTAGCAGCAAGATGAGTGGATTTAGGTAGGACGATTCTAAGTGAAATAAGTCACACAGAAAAAGATACTTATCATAAGATATCACTTATAGAGGGAATATAAAAACCGCTACCCTTGAACTGAATTACAAATCAGAGCAGGGTAACACGTTTAGAAAACACACTATGGCTGCTTAACGGGAAAGGTGAGGTGGGGTGATGCATAAAACAAGGGTTTCAAATTAGCTCAGATACCGTTCCATAAACCCAATAGGTAATAGACAAGACCTACTCCTTGCTCAGTGAATTGGACTCAACACCCCCTATTCACCGCCCAAGAATATATCTGACTAGTAAGAATCTTAAAACCTATGCATTGATATCTCTCTGTAAGTGAGTCAAGTGGGTGTAAAGCGGCAAAAACACAGCAGTGAAAAGCAGGTAAACCCCATTATAAAAATCAATTACTTTTAAAAACCCGTGAAACAAAGACAGTGAAAGAGAGAAAAATTCTTACAAAATTCGTTCAGGGGCTGTGATGCCACATGGATTGACCATATCTAGACCCACAGCTGATTGAGACATAAGGGTGGACACTCTTGGGGCTGAGAGGTTTGGTGAGGTTGTGTGAGCAAACGCAGACCCTTTAAAGTAATACTGTGTGGTACCCATCCCATGGGTCCCAAATCTCCAGGTTCAAGGGCATCTTCCTACATCGAAAGCATGCATGAGAAACCCAGAAGATGGTACACCGTGTGATCCGGAAAGGTTTTCAAAACGCACCTCATTTCTCATCTCCTTGTGCTCGGGTTTGCCATTCCAGCCGCTTTACTAGCAATCTCCCTCCTTGGAGAATCAGCACCTTTAACCTCCTGTTCCGTACAGGTTGCAATTTGTCCTGAGGATGAACGGGAAGAGGGGGAACCAATGAGAGACTAGCTCTAGGTGTTGGGACAGGCACAGGTCACTCTATTTTCCCATCAGGAAGAAGAATTAACCACAGGCTCAGCCTGCCGCCCGGGACCAGAATAGGGCCTCAAGCAATCCTGCGGTTTTGCGGCCAGCTGCCAAGAAAGAGAGTTGAAAAATGGAGCTCAGGGGCACTGCAATTCACAAACCTGCAGACTTATAAATGATGACTCTCGTCCACAAATATATTGAGGGAAGGCAACGAAGAGGATTGGAAAGCAAGGCAGAATTGCAGGAAACAGATTTCAGGAGGGAGATTCGAATCGCCTTTAAAGCACAGGAAAAGCGGCAAAACCTCGACAATGATGCCCTTGGCCAAAAAGGGCGTATGCGTTTTCTCCTGAATATATTCAGGAAAAAACGCATACGCCCTTTTTGGCCAACCAGGCAACCTGGAAAGGCAAATCAGCGCTACAAAGAAGTCTCGCTTCCCATCGGTCAAAAGGGCCATGCTGAATAAAGTGTCAAAACCAGAAATGCAAGACAGGCCATGGAGAAACGGGAGCCTGGCTACGCTGATGGGCGGGATGTAAATTGCCAACAGCCACTCTGGAGAAGTGCACGGTGTGTACTGAAACATCGAAAAAACTCAGCTTAGGGAGCATAGGGCACTTCCATTCATGGGCGTATAAATTGGGAAAACTAAAAATCAGCAAGACACAGGCACCCCAAAGTTTAGGGCTGCTCTGTTGACAAGAACCTCCACTTCGTTACACCTTAAATATCCCAGGAAAGAGAAAAATGGATAAAGAAGTTGTGGTCCTTATGTACAATGGAATATCACTCAGCCATGAAATCAACGTCATAAGGCTAGTAGCAGCAAGATGAGTGGATTTAGGTAGGACGATTCTAAGTGAAATAAGTCACACAGAAAAAGATACTTATCATAAGATATCACTTATAGAGGGAATATAAAAACAGCTACCCTTGAACTGAATTACAAATCAGAGCAGGGTAACACGTTTATAAAACACACTATGGCTGCTTAACGGGAAAGGTGAGGTGGGGTGATGCATAAAACACGGGTTTCAAATTAGCTCAGATACCGTTCCATAAACCCAATAGGTAATAGACAAGACCTACTCCTTGCTCAGTGAATTGGACTCAACACCCCCTATTCACCGCCCAAGAATATATCTGACTAGTAAGAATCTTAAAACCTATGCATTGATATCTCTCTGTAAGTGAGTCAAGTGGGTGTAAAGCGGCAAAAACACAGCAGTGAAAAGCAGGTAAACCCCATTATAAAAATCAATTACTTTTAAAAACCCGTGAAACAAAGACAGTGAAAGAGAGAAAAATTCTTACAAAATTCGTTCAGGGGCTGTGATGCCACATGGATTGACCATATCTAGACCCACAGCTGATTGAGACATAAGGGTGGACACTCTTGGGGCTGAGAGGTTTGGTGAGGTTGGGTGAGCAAACGCAGACCCTTTAAAGTAATACTGTGTGGTACCCATCCCATGGGTCCCAAATCTCCAGGTTCAAGGGCATCTTCCTACATCGAAAGCATGCATGAGAAACCCAGAAGATGGTACACCGTGTGATCCGGAAAGGTTTTCAAAACGCACCTCATTTTTCATCTCCTTGTGCTCGGGTTTGCCATTCCAGCCGCTTTACTAGCAATCTCCCTCCTTGGAGAATCAGCACCTTTAACCTCCTGTTCCGTACAGGTTGCAATTTGTCCTGAGGATGAACGGGAAGAGGGGGAACCAATGAGAGACTAGCTCTAGGTGTTGGGACAGGCACAGGTCACTCTATTTTCCCATCAGGAAGAAGAATTAACCACAGGCTCAGCCTGCCGCCCGGGACCAGAATAGGGCCTCAAGCAATCCTGCGCTTTTGCGGCCAGCTGCCAAGAAAGAGAGTTGAAAAATGGACCTCAGGGGCACTGCAATTCACAAACCTGCAGACTTATAAATGATGACTCTCGTCCACAAATATATTGAGGGAAGGCAACGAAGAGGATTGGAAAGCAAGGCAGAATTGCAGGAAACAGATTTCAGGAGGGAGATTCGAATCGCCTTTAAAGCACAGGAAAAGCGGCAAAACCTCGACAATGATGCCCTTGGCCAAAAAGGGCGTATGCGTTTTTTCCTGAATATATTCAGGAAAAAACGCATACGCCCTTTTTGGCCAACCAGGCAACCTGGAAAGGCAAATCAGCGCTACAAAGAAGTCTCGCTTCCCATCGGTCAAAAGGGCCATGCTGAATAAAGTGTCAAAACCAGAAATGCAAGACAGGCCATGGAGAAACGGGAGCCTGGCTACGCTGATGGGCGGGATGTAAATTGCCAACAGCCACTCTGGAGAAGTGCACGGTGTGTCCTGAAACATCGAAAAAACTCAGCTTAGGGAGCATAGGGCACTTCCATTCATGGGCGTATAAATTGGGAAAACTAAAAATCAGCAAGACACAGGCACCCCAAAGTTTAGGGCTGCTCTGTTGACAAGAACCTCCACTTCGTTACACCTTAAATATCCCAGGAAAGAGAAAAATGGATAAAGAAGTTGTGGTCCTTATGTACAATGGAATATCACTCAGCCATGAAATCAACGTCATAAGGCTAGTAGCAGCAAGATGAGTGGATTTAGGTAGGACGATTCTAAGTGAAATAAGTCACACAGAAAAAGATACTTATCATAAGATATCACTTATAGAGGGAATATAAAAACCGCTACCCTTGAACTGAATTACAAATCAGAGCTGGGTAACACGTTTAGAAAACACACTATGGCTGCTTAACGGGAAAGGTGAGGTGGGGTGATGCATAAAACAAGGGTTTCAAATTAGCTCAGATACCGTTCCATAAACCCAATAGGTAATAGACAAGACCTACTCCTTGCTCAGTGAATTGGACTCAACACCCCCTATTCACTGCACAAGAATATATCTGACTAGTAAGAATCTTAAAACCTATGCATTGATATCTCTCTGTAAGTGAGTCAAGTGGGTGTAAAGCGGCAAAAACACAGCAGTGAAAAGCAGGTAAACCCCATTATAAAAATCAATTACTTTTTAAAACCCGTGAAACAAAGACAGTTAAAGAGAGAGAAATTCTTACAAAATTCGTTCAGGGGCTGTGATGCCACCTGGATTGACCATATATAGACCCACAGCTGATTGAGGCATAAGGGTGGAAACTCTTGGGGCTGAGAGGTTTGGTGAGGTTGGGTGAGCAAACGCAGACCCTTTAAAGTAATACTGCATGGTACCCATCCCATGGGTCCCAAATCTCCAGGTTCAAGGGCATCTTCCTACATCGAAAGCATGCATGAGAAACCCAGAAGATGGTACACTGTGTGATCCGGAAAGGTTTTCAAAACGCACCTCATTTCTCATCTCCTTGTGCTCGGGTTTGCCATTCCAGCCACTTTACTAGCAATCTCCCTCCTTGGAGAATCAGCACCTTTAACCTCCTGTTCCGTACAGGTTGCAATTTGTCCTGAGGATGAACGGGAAGAGGGGGAACCAATGAGAGACTAGAGCTAGGTGTTGGGACAGGCACAGGTCACTCTATTTTCCCATCAGGAAGAAGAATTAACCACAGGCTCAGCCTGCCGCCCGGGACCAGAATAGGGCCTGAAGCAATCCTGCGCTTTTGCGGCCAGCTCCCAAGAAAGCGAGTTGAAAAATGGAGCTCAGGGGCACTGCAATTCACAAACCTGCAGACTTATAAATGATGACTCTCGTCCACAAATATATTGAGGGAAGGCAACGAAGAGGATTGGAAAGCAAGGCAGAATTGCAGGAAACAGATTTCAGGAGGGAGATTCGAATCGCCTTTAAAGCACAGGAAAAGCGGCAAAACCTCGACAATGATGCCCTTGGCCAAAAAGGGCGTATGCGTTTTTTCCTGAATATATTCAGGAAAAAACGCATACGCCCTTTTTGGCCAACCAAGCAACCTGGAAAGGCAAATCAGCGCTACAAAGAAGTCTCGCTTCCCATCGGTCAAAAGGGCCATGCTGAATAAAGTGTCAAAACCAGAAATGCAAAACAGGCCATGGAGAAACGGGAGCCTGGCTACGCTGATGGGCGGGATGTAAATTGCCAACAGCCACTCTGGAGAAGTGCACGGTGTGTCCTGAAACATCTAAAAAACTCAGCTTAGGCAGCATAGGGCACTTCCACTCATGGGCGTATAAGTTGGGAAAACTAAAAATCAGCAAGACACAGGCACCCCAAAGTTTAGGGCTGCTCTGTTGACAAGACCCTCCACTTCGTTACACCTTAAATATCCCAGGAAAGGGAAAAATGGATAAAGAAGTTGTGGTCCTTATGTACAATGGAATATCACTCAGCCATGAAATCAACGTCATAAGGCTAGTAGCAGCAAGATGAGTGGATTTAGGTAGGACGATTCTAAGTGAAATAAGTCACACAGAAAAAGATACTTATCATAAGATATCACTTATAGAGGGAATATAAAAACCGCTACCCTTGAACTGAATTACAAATCAG
This sequence comes from Balaenoptera physalus, assembly GCF_965194825.1. NCBI lineage: Eukaryota > Metazoa > Chordata > Mammalia > Artiodactyla > Balaenopteridae > Balaenoptera > Balaenoptera physalus. The sequence goes on from NW_028125369.1 coordinate 121,243, forward strand.
AGCAGGGTCACACGTTTAGAAAACACACTATGGCTGCTTAACGGCAAAGGTGAGGTGGGGTGATGCATAAAACAAGGGTTTCAAATTAGCTCAGATACCGTTCCATAAACCCAATAGGTAATAGACAAGACCTACTCCTTGCTCAGAGAATTGGACTCAACACCCCCTATTCACCGCCCAAGAATATATCTGACTAGTAAGAATCTTAAAACCTATGCATTGATATCTCTCTGTAAGTGAGTCAAGTGGGTGTAAAGCGGCAAAAACACAGCAGTGAAAAGCAGGTAAACCCCATTATAAAAATCAATTACTTTTAAAAACCCGTGAAACAAAGACAGTGAAAGAGAGAGAAATTCTTACAAAATTCGTTCAGGGGCTGTGATGCCACCTGGATTGACCATATCTAGACCCACAGCTGATTGAGACATAAGGGTGGACACTCTTGGGGCTGAGAGGTTTGGTGAGGTTGGGTGAGCAAACGCAGACCCTTTAAATTAATACTGCGTGGTACCCATCCCATGGGTCCCAAATCTCCAGGTTCAAGGGCATCTTCCTACATCGAAAACATGCATAAGAAACCCAGAAGATGGTACACCGTGTGATCGGGAGAGGTTTCTAAAACGCACCTCATTTCTCATCTCCTTGTGCTCGGGTTCGCCATTCCAGCCGCTTTACTAGCAATCTCCCTCCTTAGAGAATCAGCACCTTTAACCTCCTGTTCCGTACAGGTTGCAATTTGTCCTGAGGATGAACGGGAAGAGGGGGAAGCAATGAGAGACTAGCTCTAGGTGTTGGGACAGGCACAGGTCACTCTATTTTCCCATCAGGAAGAAGAATTAACCACAGGCTCAGCCTGCCGCCCGGGACCAGAATAGGGCCTGAAGCAATCCTGCGCTTTTGCGGCCAGCTCCCAAGAAAGCGAGTTGAAAAATGGAGCTCAGGGGCACTGCAATTCACAAACCTGCAGACTTATAAATGATGACTCTCGTCCACAAATATATTGAGGGAAGGCAACGAAGAGGATTGGAAAGCAAGGCAGAATTGCAGGAAACAGATTTCAGGAGGGAGATTCGAATCGCCTTTAAAGCACAGGAAAAGCGGCAAAACCTCGACAATGATGCCCTTGGCCAAAAAGGGCGTATGCGTTTTTTCCTGAATATATTCAGGAAAAAACGCATACGCCCTTTTTGGCCAACCAAGCAACCTGGAAAGGCAAATCAGCGCTACAAAGAAGTCTCGCTTCCCATCGGTCAAAAGGGCCATGCTGAATAAAGTGTCAAAACCAGAAATGCAAAACAGGCCATGGAGAAACGGGAGCCTGGCTACGCTGATGGGCGGGATGTAAATTGCCAACAGCCACTCTGGAGAAGTGCACGGTGTGTCCTGAAACATCTAAAAAACTCAGCTTAGGGAGCATAGGGCACTTCCACTCATGGGCGTATAAGTTGGGAAAACTAAAAATCAGCAAGACACAGGCACCCCAAAGTTTAGGGCTGCTCTGTTGACAAGACCCTCCACTTCGTTACACCTTAAATATCCCAGGAAAGGGAAAAATGGATAAAGAAGTTGTGGTCCTTATGTACAATGGAATATCACTCAGCCATGAAATCAACGTCATAAGGCTAGTAGCAGCAAGATGAGTGGATTTAGGTAGGACGATTCTAAGTGAAATAAGTCACACAGAAAAAGATACTTATCATAAGATATCACTTATAGAGGGAATATAAAAACCGCTACCCTTGAACTGAATTACAAATCAGAGCAGGGTCACACGTTTAGAAAACACACTATGGCTGCTTAACGGGAAAGGTGAGGTGGGGTGATGCATAAAACAAGGGTTTCAAATTAGCTCAGATACCGTTCCATAAACCCAATAGGTAATAGACAAGACCTACTCCTTGCTCAGAGAATTGGACTCAACACCCCCTATTCACCGCCCAAGAATATATCTGACTAGTAAGAATCTTAAAACCTATGCATTGATATCTCTCTGTAAGTGAGTCAAGTGGGTGTAAAGCGGCAAAAACACAGCAGTGAAAAGCAGGTAAACCCCATTATAAACATCAATTACTTTTAAAAACCCGTGAAACAAAGACAGTGAAAGAGAGAGAAATTCTTACAAAATTCGTTCAGGGGCTGTGATGCCACCTGGATTGACCATATCTAGACCCACAGCTGATTGAGACATAAGGGTGGACACTCTTGGGGCTGAGAGGTTTGGTGAGGTTGGGTGAGCAAACGCAGACCCTTTAAATTAATACTGCGTGGTACCCATCCCATGGGTCCCAAATCTCCAGGTTCAAGGGAATCTTCCTACATCGAAAGCATGCATGAGAAACCCAGAAGATGGTACACCGTGTGATCCGGAAAGGTTTTCAAAACGCACCTCATTTCTCATCTCCTTGTGCTCGGGTTTGCCATTCCAGCCGCTTTACTAGCAATCTCCCTCCTTGGAGAATCAGCACCTTTAACCTCCTGTTCCGTACAGGTTGCAATTTGTCCTGAGGATGAACGGGAAGAGGGGGAACCAATGAGAGACTAGCTCTAGGTGTTGGGACAGGCACAGGTCACTCTATTTTCCCATCAGGAAGAAGAATTAACCACAGGGTCAGCCTACCGCCCGGGACCAGAATAGGGCCTGAAGCAATCCTGCGCTTTTGCGGCCAGCTCCCAAGAAAGAGAGTTGAAAAATGGAGCTCAGGGGCACTGCAATTCACAAACCTGCAGACTTATAAATGATGACTCTCGTCCACAAATATATTGAGGGAAGGTAACGAAGAGGATTGGAAAGCAAGGCAGAATTGCAGGAAACAGATTTCAGGAGGGAGATTCGAATCGCCTTTAAAGCACAGGAAAAGCGGCAAAACCTCGACAATGATGCCCTTGGCCAAAAAGGGCGTATGCGTTTTTTCCTGAATATATTCAGGAAAAAACGCATACGCCCTTTTTGGCCAACCAAGCAACCTGGAAAGGCAAATCAGCGCTACAAAGAAGTCTCGCTTCCCATCGGTCAAAAGGGCCATGCTGAATAAAGTGTCAAAACCAGAAATGCAAGACAGGCCATGGAGAAACGGGAGCCTGGCTACGCTGATGGGCGGGATGTAAATTGCCAACAGCCACTCTGGAGAAGTGCACGGTGTGTCCTGAAACATCGAAAAAAATCAGCTTAGGGAGCATAGGGCACTTCCACTCATGGGCGTATAAATTGGGAAAACTAAAAATCAGCAAGACACAGGCACCCCAAAGTTTAGGGCTGCTCTGTTGACAAGAACCTCCACTTCGTTACACCTTAAATATCCCAGGAAAGAGAAAAATGGATAAAGAAGTTGTGGTCCTTATGTACAATGGAATATCACTCAGCCATGAAATCAACGTCATAAGGCTAGTAGCAGCAAGATGAGTGGATTTAGGTAGGACGATTCTAAGTGAAATAAGTCACACAGAAAAAGATACTTATCATAAGATATCACTTATAGAGGGAATATAAAAACCGCTACCCTTGAACTGAATTACAAATCAGAGCTGGGTAACAGGTTTAGAAAACACACTATGGCTGCTTAACGGGAAAGGTGAGGTGGGGTGATGCATAAAACAAGGGTTTCAAATTAGCTCAGATACCGTTCCATAAACCCAATAGGTAATAGACAAGACCTACTCCTTGCTCAGTGAATTGGAGTCAACAGCCCCTATTCACCGCCCAAGAATATATCTGACTAGTAAGAATCTTAAAACCTATGCATTGATATCTCTCTGTAAGTGAGTCAAGTGGGTGTAAAGCGGCAAAAACACAGCAGTGAAAAGCAGGTAAACCCCATTATAAACATCAATTACTTTTAAAAACCCGTGAAACAAAGACAGTGAAAGAGAGAGAAATTCTTACAAAATTCGTTCAGGGGCTGTGATGCCACCTGGATTGACCATATCTAGACCCACAGCTGATTGAGACATAAGGGTGGACACTCTTGGGGCTGAGAGGTTTGGTGAGGTTGGGTGAGCAAACGCAGACCCTTTAAAATAATACTGCATGGTACCCGTCCCATGGGTCCCAAATCTCCAGGTTCAAGGGCATCTTCCTACATCGAAAGCATGCATGAGAAACCCAGAAGATGGTACACCGTGTGATCCGGAAAGGTTTTCAAAACGCACCTCATTTCTCATCTCCTTGTGCTCGGGTTTGCCATTCCAGCCGCTTTACTAGCAATCTCCCTCCTTGGAGAATCAGCACCTTTAACCTCCTGTTCCGTACAGGTTGCAATTTGTCCTGAGGATGAACGGGAAGAGGGGGAACCAATGAGAGACTAGCTCTAGGTGTTGGGACAGGCACAGGTCACTCTATTTTCCCATCAGGAAGAAGAATTAACCACAGGCTCAGCCTGCCGCCCGGGACCAGAATAGGGCCTGAAGCAATCCTGCGCTTTTGCGGCCAGCTCCCAAGAAAGCGAGTTGAAAAATGGAGCTCAGGGGCACTGCAATTCACAAACCTGCAGACTTATAAATGATGACTCTCGTCCACAAATATATTGAGGGAAGGTAACGAAGAGGATTGGAAAGCAAGGCAGAATTGCAGGAAACAGATTTCAGGAGGGAGATTCGAATCGCCTTTAAAGCACAGGAAAAGCGGCAAAACCTCGACAATGATGCCCTTGGCCAAAAAGGGCGTATGCGTTTTTTCCTGAATATATTCAGGAAAAAACGCATACGCCCTTTTTGGCCAACCAAGCAACCTGGAAAGGCAAATCAGCGCTACAAAGAAGTCTCGCTTCCCATCGGTCAAAAGGGCCATGCTGAATAAAGTGTCAAAACCAGAAATGCAAGACAGGCCATGGAGAAACGGGAGCCTGGCTACGCTGATGGGCGGGATGTAAATTGCCAACAGCCACTCTGGAGAAGTGCACGGTGTGTCCTGAAACATCGAAAAAAATCAGCTTAGGGAGCATAGGGCAGTTCCACTCATGGGCGTATAAATTGGGAAAACTAAAAATCAGCAAGACACAGGCACCCCAAAGCTTAGGGCTGCTCTGTTGACAAGAACCTCCACTTCGTTACACCTTAAATATCCCAGGAAAGAGAAAAATGGATAAAGAAGTTGTGGTCCTTATGTACAATGGAATATCACTCAGCCATGAAATCAACGTCATAAGGCTAGTAGCAGCAAGATGAGTGGATTTAGGTAGGACGATTCTAAGTGAAATAAGTCACACAGAAAAAGATACTTATCATAAGATATCACTTATAGAGGGAATATAAAAACCGCTACCCTTGAACTGAATTACAAATCAGAGCTGGGTAACAGGTTTAGAAAACACACTATGGCTGCTTAACGGGAAAGGTGAGGTGGGGTGATGCATAAAACAAGGGTTTCAAATTAGCTCAGATACCGTTCCATAAACCCAATAGGTAATAGACAAGACCTACTCCTTGCTCAGTGAATTGGAGTCAACAGCCCCTATTCACCGCCCAAGAATATATCTGACTAGTAAGAATCTTAAAACCTATGCATTGATATCTCTCTGTAAGTGAGTCAAGTGGGTGTAAAGCGGCAAAAACACAGCAGTGAAAAGCAGGTAAACCCCATTATAAACATCAATTACTTTTAAAAACCCATGAAACAAAGACAGTGAAAGAGAGAGAAATTCTTACAAAATTCGTTCAGGGGCTGTGATGCCACCTGGATTGACCATATCTAGACCCACAGCTGATTGAGACATAAGGGTGGAAACTCTTGGGGCTGAGAGGTTTGGTGAGGTTGGGTGAGCAAACGCAGACCCTTTAAAGTAATACTGCGTGGTACCCATCCCATGGGTCCCAAATCTCCAGGTTCAAGGGCATCTTCCTACATCGAAAGCATGCATGAGAAACCCAGAAGATGGTACACCGTGTGATCCGGAAAGGTTTTCAAAACGCACCTCATTTCTCATCTCCTTGTGCTCGGGTTTGCCATTCCAGCCGCTTTACTAGCAATCTCCCTCCTTGGAGAATCAGCACCTTTAACCTCCTGTTCCGTACAGGTTGCAATTTGTCCTGAGGATGAACGGGAAGAGGGGGAAGCAATGAGAGACTAGCTCTAGGTGTTGGGACAGGCACAGGTCACTCTATTTTCCCATCAGGAAGAAGAATTAACCACAGGCTCAGCCTGCCGCCCGGGACCAGAATAGGGCCTGAAGCAATCCTGCGCTTTTGCGGCCAGCTCCCAAGAAAGCGAGTTGAAAAATGGAGCTCAGGGGCACTGCAATTCACAAACCTGCAGACTTAGAAATGATGACTCTCGTCCACAAATATATTGAGGGAAGGCAACGAAGAGGATTGGAAAGCAAGGCAGAATTGCAGGAAACAGATTTCAGGAGGGAGATTCGAATCGCCTTTAAAGCACAGGAAAAGCGGCAAAACCTCGACAATGATGCCCTTGGCCAAAAAGGGCGTATGCGTTTTTTGCTGAATATATTCAGGAAAAAACGCATACGCCCTTTTTGGCCAACCAAGCAACCTGGAAAGGCAAATCAGCGCTACAAAGAAGTCTCGCTTCCCATCGGTCAAAAGGGCCATGCTGAATAAAGTGTCAAAACCAGAAATGCAAGACAGGCCATGGAGAAACGGGAGCCTGGCTACGCTGATGGGCGGGATGTAAATTGCCAACAGCCACTCTGGAGAAGTGCACGGTGTGTCCTGAAACATCTAAAAAACTCAGCTTAGGGAGCATAGGGCACTTCCACTCATGGGTGTATAAATTGGGAAAACTAAAAATCAGCAAGACACAGGCACCCCAAAGTTTAGGGCTGCTCTGTTGACAAGAACCTCCACTTCGTTACACCTTAAATATCCCAGGAAAGAGAAAAATGGATAAAGAAGTTGTGGTCCTTATGTACAATGGAATATCACTCAGCCATGAAATCAACGTCATAAGGCTAGTAGCAGCAAGATGAGTGGATTTAGGTAGGACGATTCTAAGTGAAATAAGTCACACAGAAAAAGATACTTATCATAAGATATCACTTATAGAGGGAATATAAAAACCGCTACCCTTGAACTTAATTACAAATCAGAGCAGGGTAACACGTTTAGAAAACACACTATGGCTGCTTAACGGGAAAGGTGAGGTGGGGTGATGCATAAAACAAGGGTTTCAAATTAGCTCAGATACCGTTCCATAAACCCAATAGGTAATAGACAAGACCTACTCCTTGCTCAGTGAATTGGAGTCAACAGCCCCTATTCACCGCCCAAGAATATATCTGACTAGTAAGAATCTTAAAACCTATGCATTGATATCTCTCTGTAAGTGAGTCCAGTGGGTGTAAAGCGGCAAAAACACAGCAGTGAAAAGCAGGTAAACCCCATTATAAAAATCAATTACTTTTAAAAACCCGTGAAACAAAGACAGTGAAAGAGAGAGAAATTCTTACAAAATTCGTTCAGGGGCTGTGATGCCACCTGGATTGACCATATCTAGACCCACAGCTGATTGAGACATAAGGGTGGACACTCTTGGGGCTGAGAGGTTTGGTGAGGTTGGGTGAGCAAACGCAGACCCTTTAAAGTAATACTGCATGGTACCCATCCCATGGGTCCCAAATCTCCAGGTTCAAGGGCATCTTCCTACATCGAAAGCATGCATGAGAAACCCAGAAGATGGTACACCGTGTGATCCGGAAAGGTTTTCAAAACGCACCTCATTTCTCATCTCCTTGTGCTCGGGTTTGCCATTCCAGCCGCTTTACTAGCAATCTCCCTCCTTGGAGAATCAGCACCTTTAACCTCCTGTTCCGTACAGGTTGCAATTTGTCCTGAGGATGAACGGGAAGAGGGGGAACCAATGAGAGACTAGCTCTAGGTGTTGGGACAGGCACAGGTCACTCTATTTTCCCATCAGGAAGAAGAATTAACCACAGGCTCAGCCTGCCGCCCGGGACCAGAATAGGGCCTGAAGCAATCCTGCGCTTTTGCGGCCAGCTCCCAAGAAAGCGAGTTGAAAAATGGAGCTCAGGGGCACTGCAATTCACAAACCTGCAGACTTATAAATGATGACTCTCGTCCACAAATATATTGAGGGAAGGCAACGAAGAGGATTGGAAAGCAAGGCAGAATTGCAGGAAACAGATTTCAGGAGGGAGATTCGAATCGCCTTTAAAGCACAGGAAAAGCGGCAAAACCTCGACAATGATGCCCTTGGCCAAAAAGGGCGTATGCGTTTTTTCCAGAATATATTCAGGAAAAAACGCATACGCCCTTTTTGGCCAACCAAGCAACCTGGAAAGGCAAATCAGCGCTACAAAGAAGTCTCGCTTCCCATCGGTCAAAAGGGCCATGCTGAATAAAGTGTCAAAACCAGAAATGCAAGACAGGCCATGGAGAAACGGGAGCCTGGCTACGCTGATGGGCGGGATGTAAATTGCCAACAGCCACTCTGGAGAAGTGCACGGTGTGTCCTGAAACATCGAAAAAAATCAGCTTAGGGAGCATAGGGCAGTTCCACTCATGGGCGTATAAATTGGGAAAACTAAAAATCAGCAAGACACAGGCACCCCAAAGCTTAGGGCTGCTCTGTTGACAAGAACCTCCACTTCGTTACACCTTAAATATCCCAGGAAAGAGAAAAATGGATAAAGAAGTTGTGGTCCTTATGTACAATGGAATATCACTCAGCCATGAAATCAACGTCATAAGGCTAGTAGCAGCAAGATGAGTGGATTTAGGTAGGACGATTCTAAGTGAAATAAGTCACACAGAAAAAGATACTTATCATAAGATATCACTTATAGAGGGAATATAAAAACCGCTACCCTTGAACTGAATTACAAATCAGAGCTGGGTAACAGGTTTAGAAAACACACTATGGCTGCTTAACGGGAAAGGTGAGGTGGGGTGATGCATAAAACAAGGGTTTCAAATTAGCTCAGATACCGTTCCATAAACCCAATAGGTAATAGACAAGACCTACTCCTTGCTCAGTGAATTGGAGTCAACAGCCCCTATTCACCGCCCAAGAATATATCTGACTAGTAAGAATCTTAAAACCTATGCATTGATATCTCTCTGTAAGTGAGTCAAGTGGGTGTAAAGCGGCAAAAACACAGCAGTGAAAAGCAGGTAAACCCCATTATAAACATCAATTACTTTTAAAAACCCATGAAACAAAGACAGTGAAAGAGAGAGAAATTCTTACAAAATTCGTTCAGGGGCTGTGATGCCACCTGGATTGACCATATCTAGACCCACAGCTGATTGAGACATAAGGGTGGAAACTCTTGGGGCTGAGAGGTTTGGTGAGGTTGGGTGAGCAAACGCAGACCCTTTAAAGTAATACTGCGTGGTACCCATCCCATGGGTCCCAAATCTCCAGGTTCAAGGGCATCTTCCTACATCGAAAGCATGCATGAGAAACCCAGAAGATGGTACACCGTGTGATCCGGAAAGGTTTTCAAAACGCACCTCATTTCTCATCTCCTTGTGCTCGGGTTTGCCATTCCAGCCGCTTTACTAGCAATCTCCCTCCTTGGAGAATCAGCACCTTTAACCTCCTGTTCCGTACAGGTTGCAATTTGTCCTGAGGATGAACGGGAAGAGGGGGAAGCAATGAGAGACTAGCTCTAGGTGTTGGGACAGGCACAGGTCACTCTATTTTCCCATCAGGAAGAAGAATTAACCACAGGCTCAGCCTGCCGCCCGGGACCAGAATAGGGCCTGAAGCAATCCTGCGCTTTTGCGGCCAGCTCCCAAGAAAGCGAGTTGAAAAATGGAGCTCAGGGGCACTGCAATTCACAAACCTGCAGACTTAGAAATGATGACTCTCGTCCACAAATATATTGAGGGAAGGCAACGAAGAGGATTGGAAAGCAAGGCAGAATTGCAGGAAACAGATTTCAGGAGGGAGATTCGAATCGCCTTTAAAGCACAGGAAAAGCGGCAAAACCTCGACAATGATGCCCTTGGCCAAAAAGGGCGTATGCGTTTTTTGCTGAATATATTCAGGAAAAAACGCATACGCCCTTTTTGGCCAACCAAGCAACCTGGAAAGGCAAATCAGCGCTACAAAGAAGTCTCGCTTCCCATCGGTCAAAAGGGCCATGCTGAATAAAGTGTCAAAACCAGAAATGCAAGACAGGCCATGGAGAAACGGGAGCCTGGCTACGCTGATGGGCGGGATGTAAATTGCCAACAGCCACTCTGGAGAAGTGCACGGTGTGTCCTGAAACATCTAAAAAACTCAGCTTAGGGAGCATAGGGCACTTCCACTCATGGGCGTATAAATTGGGAAAACTAAAAATCAGCAAGACACAGGCACCCCAAAGTTTAGGGCTGCTCTGTTGACAAGAACCTCCACTTCGTTACACCTTAAATATCCCAGGAAAGAGAAAAATGGATAAAGAAGTTGTGGTCCTTATGTACAATGGAATATCACTCAGCCATGAAATCAACGTCATAAGGCTAGTAGCAGCAAGATGAGTGGATTTAGGTAGGACGATTCTAAGTGAAATAAGTCACACAGAAAAAGATACTTATCATAAGATATCACTTATAGAGGGAATATAAAAACCGCTACCCTTGAACTGAATTACAAATCAGAGCAGGGTAACACGTTTAGAAAACACACTATGGCTGCTTAACGGGAAAGGTGAGGTGGGGTGATGCATAAAACAAGGGTTTCAAATTAGCTCAGATACCGTTCCATAAACCCAATAGGTAATAGACAAGACCTACTCCTTGCTCAGTGAATTGGAGTCAACAGCCCCTATTCACCGCCCAAGAATATATCTGACTAGTAAGAATCTTAAAACCTATGCATTGATATCTCTCTGTAAGTGAGTCCAGTGGGTGTAAAGCGGCAAAAACACAGCAGTGAAAAGCAGGTAAACCCCATTATAAAAATCAATTACTTTTAAAAACCCGTGAAACAAAGACAGTGAAAGAGAGAGAAATTCTTACAAAATTCGTTCAGGGGCTGTGATGCCACCTGGATTGACCATATCTAGACCCACAGCTGATTGAGACATAAGGGTGGACACTCTTGGGGCTGAGAGGTTTGGTGAGGTTGGGTGAGCAAACGCAGACCCTTTAAAGTAATACTGCATGGTACCCATCCCATGGGTCCCAAATCTCCAGGTTCAAGGGCATCTTCCTACATCGAAAGCATGCATGAGAAACCCAGAAGATGGTACACCGTGTGATCCGGAAAGGTTTTCAAAACGCACCTCATTTCTCATCTCCTTGTGCTCGGGTTTGCCATTCCAGCCGCTTTACTAGCAATCTCCCTCCTTGGAGAATCAGCACCTTTAACCTCCTGTTCCGTACAGGTTGCAATTTGTCCTGAGGATGAACGGGAAGAGGGGGAACCAATGAGAGACTAGCTCTAGGTGTTGGGACAGGCACAGGTCACTCTATTTTCCCATCAGGAAGAAGAATTAACCACAGGCTCAGCCTGCCGCCCGGGACCAGAATAGGGCCTGAAGCAATCCTGCGCTTTTGCGGCCAGCTCCCAAGAAAGCGAGTTGAAAAATGGAGCTCAGGGGCACTGCAATTCACAAACCTGCAGACTTATAAATGATGACTCTCGTCCACAAATATATTGAGGGAAGGCAACGAAGAGGATTGGAAAGCAAGGCAGAATTGCAGGAAACAGATTTCAGGAGGGAGATTCGAATCGCCTTTAAAGCACAGGAAAAGCGGCAAAACCTCGACAATGATGCCCTTGGCCAAAAAGGGCGTATGCGTTTTTTCCAGAATATATTCAGGAAAAAACGCATACGCCCTTTTTGGCCAACCAAGCAACCTGGAAAGGCAAATCAGCGCTACAAAGAAGTCTCGCTTCCCATCGGTCAAAAGGGCCATGCTGAATAAAGTGTCAAAACCAGAAATGCAAGACAGGCCATGGAGAAACGGGAGCCTGGCTACGCTGATGGGCGGGATGTAAATTGCCAACAGCCACTCTGGAGAAGTGCACGGTGTGTCCTGAAACATCGAAAAAAATCAGCTTAGGGAGCATAGGGCACTTCCACTCATGGGCGTATAAATTGGGAAAACTAAAAATCAGCAAGACACAGGCACCCCAAAGCTTAGGGCTGCTCTGTTGACAAGAACCTCCACTTCGTTACACCTTAAATATCCCAGGAAAGAGAAAAATGGATAAAGAAGTTGTGGTCCTTATGTACAATGGAATATCACTCAGCCATGAAATCAACGTCATAAGGCTAGTAGCAGCAAGATGAGTGGATTTAGGTAGGACGATTCTAAGTGAAATAAGTCACACAGAAAAAGATACTTATCATAAGATATCACTTATAGAGGGAATATAAAAACCGCTACCCTTGAACTGAATTACAAATCAGAGCTGGGTAACAGGTTTAGAAAACACACTATGGCTGCTTAACGGGAAAGGTGAGGTGGGGTGATGCATAAAACAAGGGTTTCAAATTAGCTCAGATACCGTTCCATAAACCCAATAGGTAATAGACAAGACCTACTCCTTGCTCAGTGAATTGGAGTCAACAGCCCCTATTCACCGCCCAAGAATATATCTGACTAGTAAGAATCTTAAAACCTATGCATTGATATCTCTCTGTAAGTGAGTCAAGTGGGTGTAAAGCGGCAAAAACACAGCAGTGAAAAGCAGGTAAACCCCATTATAAACATCAATTACTTTTAAAAACCCGTGAAACAAAGACAGTGAAAGAGAGAGAAATTCTTACAAAATTCGTTCAGGGGCTGTGATGCCACCTGGATTGACCATATCTAGACCCACAGCTGATTGAGACATAAGGGTGGAAACTCTTGGGGCTGAGAGGTTTGGTGAGGTTGGGTGAGCAAACGCAGACCCTTTAAAGTAATACTGCGTGGTACCCATCCCATGGGTCCCAAATCTCCAGGTTCAAGGGCATCTTCCTACATCGAAAGCATGCATGAGAAACCCAGAAGATGGTACACCGTGTGATCCGGAAAGGTTTTCAAAACGCACCTCATTTCTCATCTCCTTGTGCTCGGGTTTGCCATTCCAGCCGCTTTACTAGCAATCTCCCTCCTTGGAGAATCAGCACCTTTAACCTCCTGTTCCGTACAGGTTGCAATTTGTCCTGAGGATGAACGGGAAGAGGGGGAACCAATGAGAGACTAGCTCTAGGTGTTGGGACAGGCACAGGTCACTCTATTTTCCCATCAGGAAGAAGAATTAACCACAGGCTCAGCCTGCCGCCCGGGACCAGAATAGGGCCTGAAGCAATCCTGCGCTTTTGCGGCCAGCTCCCAAGAAAGCGAGTTGAAAAATGGAGCTCAGGGGCACTGCAATTCACAAACCTGCAGACTTATAAATGATGACTCTCGTCCACAAATATATTGAGGGAAGGCAACGAAGAGGATTGGAAAGCAAGGCAGAATTGCAGGAAACAGATTTCAGGAGGGAGATTCGAATCGCCTTTAAAGCACAGGAAAAGCGGCAAAACCTCGACAATGATGCCCTTGGCCAAAAAGGGCGTATGCGTTTTTTCCTGAATATATTCAGGAAAAAACGCATACGCCCTTTTTGGCCAACCAAGCAACCTGGAAAGGCAAATCAGCGCTACAAAGAAGTCTCGCTTCCCATCGGTCAAAAGGGCCATGCTGAATAAAGTGTCAAAACCAGAAATGCAAAACAGGCCATGGAGAAACGGGAGCCTGGCTACGCTGATGGGCGGGATGTAAATTGCCAACAGCCACTCTGGAGAAGTGCACGGTGTGTCCTGAAACATCTAAAAAACTCAGCTTAGGGAGCATAGGGCACTTCCACTCATGGGCGTATAAATTGGGAAAACTAAAAATCAGCAAGACACAGGCACCCCAAAGTTTAGGGCTGCTCTGTTGACAAGAACCTCCACTTCGTTACACCTTAAATATCCCAGTAAAGAGAAAAATGGATAAAGAAGTTGTGGTCCTTATGTACAATGGAATATCACTCAGCCATGAAATCAACGTCATAAGGCTAGTAGCAGCAAGATGAGTGGATTTAGGTAGGACGATTCTAAGTGAAATAAGTCACACAGAAAAAGATACTTATCATAAGATATCACTTATAGAGGGAATATAAAAACCGCTACCCTTGAACTGAATTACAAATCAGAGCTGGGTAACAGGTTTAGAAAACACACTATGGCTGCTTAACGGGAAAGGTGAGGTGGGGTGATGCATAAAACAAGGGTTTCAAATTAGCTCAGATACCGTTCCATAAACCCAATAGGTAATAGACAAGACCTACTCCTTGCTCAGTGAATTGGAGTCAACAGCCCCTATTCACCGCCCAAGAATATATCTGACTAGTAAGAATCTTAAAACCTATGCATTGATATCTCTCTGTAAGTGAGTCAAGTGGGTGTAAAGCGGCAAAAACACAGCAGTGAAAAGCAGGTAAACCCCATTATAAACATCAATTACTTTTAAAAACCCGTGAAACAAAGACAGTGAAAGAGAGAGAAATTCTTACAAAATTCGTTCAGGGGCTGTGATGCCACCTGGATTGACCATATCTAGACCCACAGCTGATTGAGACATAAGGGTGGACACTCTTGGGGCTGAGAGGTTTGGTGAGGTTGGGTGAGCAAACGCAGACCCTTTAAAGTAATACTGCGTGGTACCCATCCCATGGGTCCCAAATCTCCAGGTTCAAGGGCATCTTCCTACATCGAAAGCATGCATGAGAAACCCAGAAGATGGTACACCGTGTGATCCGGAAAGGTTTTCAAAACGCACCTCATTTCTCATCTCCTTGTGCTCGGGTTTGCCATTCCAGCCGCTTTACTAGCAATCTCCCTCCTTGGAGAATCAGCACCTTTAACCTCCTGTTCCGTACAGGTTGCAATTTGTCCTGAGGATGAACGGGAAGAGGGGGAACCAATGAGAGACTAGCTCTAGGTGTTGGGACAGGCACAGGTCACTCTATTTTCCCATCAGGAAGAAGAATTAACCACAGGCTCAGCCTGCCGCCCGGGACCAGAATAGGGCCTTAAGCAATCCTGCGCTTTTGCGGCCAGCTCCCAAGAAAGCGAGTTGAAAAATGAAGCTCAGGGGCACTGCAATTCACAAACCTGCAGACTTAGAAATGATGACTCTCGTCCACAAATATATTGAGGGAAGGCAACGAAGAGGATTGGAAAGCAAGGCAGAATTGCAGGAAACAGATTTCAGGAGGGAGATTCGAATCGCCTTTAAAGCACAGGAAAAGCGGCAAAACCTCGACAATGATGCCCTTGGCCAAAAAGGACGTATGCGTTTTTTGCTGAATATATTCAGGAAAAAACGCATACGCCCTTTTTGGCCAACCAAGCAACCTGGAAAGGCAAATCAGCGCTACAAAGAAGTCTCGCTTCCCATCGGTCAAAAGGGCCATGCTGAATAAAGTGTCAAAACCAGAAATGCAAAACAGGCCATGGAGAAACGGGAGCCTGGCTACGCTGATGGGCGGGATGTAAATTGCCAACAGCCACTCTGGAGAAGTGCACGGTGTGTCCTGAAACATCTAAAAAACTCAGCTTAGGGAGCATAGGGCACTTCCACTCATGGGCGTATAAATTGGGAAAACTAAAAATCAGGAAGACACAGGCACCCCAAAGTTTAGGGCTGCTCTGTTGACAAGAACCTCCACTTCGTTACACCTTAAATATCCCAGGAAAGAGAAAAATGGATAAAGAAGTTGTGGTCCTTATGTACAATGGAATATCACTCAGCCATGAAATCAACGTCATAAGGCTAGTAGCAGCAAGATGAGTGGATTTAGGTAGGACGATTCTAAGTGAAATAAGTCACACAGAAAAAGATACTTATCATAAGATATCACTTATAGAGGGAATATAAAAACCGCTACCCTTGAACTTAATTACAAATCAGAGCAGGGTAACACGTTTAGAAAACACACTATGGCTGCTTAACGGGAAAGGTGAGGTGGGGTGATGCATAAAACAAGGGTTTCAAATTAGCTCAGATACCGTTCCATAAACCCAATAGGTAATAGACAAGACCTACTCCTTGCTCAGTGAATTGGACTCAACACCCCCTATTCACCGCCCAAGAATATATCTGACTAGTAAGAATCTTAAAACCTATGCATTGATATCTCTCTGTAAGTGAGTCCAGTGGGTGTAAAGTGGCAAAAACACAGCAGTGAAAAGCAGGTAAACCCCATTATAAAAATCAATTACTTTTAAAAACCCGTGAAACAAAGACAGTGAAAGAGAGAGAAATTCTTACAAAATTCTTTCAGGGGCTGTGATGCCACCTGGATTGACCATATCTAGACCCACAGTTGATTGAGACATAAGGGTGGACACTCTTGGGGCTGAGAGGTTTGGTGAGGTTGGGTGAGCAAACGCAGACCCTTTAAAGTAATACTGCGTGGTACCCATCCCATGGGTCCCAAATCTCCAGGTTCAAGGGCATCTTCCTACATCGAAAGCATGCATGAGAAACCCAGAAGATGGTACACCGTGTGATCCGGAAAGGTTTTCAAAACGCACCTCATTTCTCATCTCCTTGTGCTCGGGTTTGCCATTCCAGCCGCTTTACTAGCAATCTCCCTCCTTGGAGAATCAGCACCTTTAACCTCCTGTTCCGTACAGGTTGCAATTTGTCCTGAGGATGAACGGGAAGAGGGGGAACCAATGAGAGACTAGCTCTAGGTGTTGGGACAGGCACAGGTCACTCTATTTTCCCATCAGGAAGAAGAATTAACCACAGGGTCAGCCTACCGCCCGGGACCAGAATAGGGCCTGAAGCAATCCTGCGCTTTTGCGGCCAGCTCCCAAGAAAGAGAGTTGAAAAATGGAGCTCAGGGGCACTGCAATTCACAAACCTGCAGACTTATAAATGATGACTCTCGTCCACAAATATATTGAGGGAAGGTAACGAAGAGGATTGGAAAGCAAGGCAGAATTGCAGGAAACAGATTTCAGGAGGGAGATTCGAATCGCCTTTAAAGCACAGGAAAAGCGGCAAAACCTCGACAATGATGCCCTTGGCCAAAAAGGGCGTATGCGTTTTTTCCTGAATATATTCAGGAAAAAACGCATACGCCCTTTTTGGCCAACCAAGCAACCTGGAAAGGCAAATCAGCGCTACAAAGAAGTCTCGCTTCCCATCGGTCAAAAGGGCCATGCTGAATAAAGTGTCAAAACCAGAAATGCAAGAAAGGCCATGGAGAAACGGGAGCCTGGCTACGCTGATGGGCGGGATGTAAATTGCCAACAGCCACTCTGGAGAAGTGCACGGTGTGTCCTGAAACATCGAAAAAAATCAGCTTAGGGAGCATAGGGCACTTCCACTCATGGGCGTATAAATTGGGAAAACTAAAAATCAGCAAGACACAGGCACCCCAAAGTTTAGGGCTGCTCTGTTGACAAGAACCTCCACTTCGTTACACCTTAAATATCCCAGGAAAGAGAAAAATGGATAAAGAAGTTGTGGTCCTTATGTACAATGGAATATCACTCAGCCATGAAATCAACGTCATAAGGCTAGTAGCAGCAAGATGAGTGGATTTAGGTAGGACGATTCGAAGTGAAATAAGTCACACAGAAAAAGATACTTATCATAAGATATCACTTATAGAGGGAATATAAAAACCGCTACCCTTGAACTGAATTACAAATCAGAGCTGGGTAACAGGTTTAGAAAACACACTATGGCTGCTTAACGGGAAAGGTGAGGTGGGGTGATGCATAAAACAAGGGTTTCAAATTAGCTCAGATACCGTTCCATAAACCCAATAGGTAATAGACAAGACCTACTCCTTGCTCAGTGAATTGGAGTCAACAGCCCCTATTCACCGCCCAAGAATATATCTGACTAGTAAGAATCTTAAAACCTATGCATTGATATCTCTCTGTAAGTGAGTCAAGTGGGTGTAAAGCGGCAAAAACACAGCAGTGAAAAGCAGGTAAACCCCATTATAAACATCAATTACTTTTAAAAACCCGTGAAACAAAGACAGTGAAAGAGAGAGAAATTCTTACAAAATTCGTTCAGGGGCTGTGATGCCACCTGGATTGACCATATCTAGACCCACAGCTGATTGAGACATAAGGGTGGACACTCTTGGGGCTGAGAGGTTTGGTGAGGTTGGGTGAGCAAACGCAGACCCTTTAAAGTAATACTGCGTGGTACCCATCCCATGGGTCCCAAATCTCCAGGTTCAAGGGCATCTTCCTACATCGAAAGCATGCATGAGAAACCCTGAAGATGGTACACCGTGTGATCCGGAAAGGTTTTCAAAACGCACCTCATTTCTCATCTCCTTGTGCTCGGGTTTGCCATTCCAGCCGCTTTACTAGCAATCTCCCTCCTTGGAGAATCAGCACCTTTAACCTCCTGTTCCGTACAGGTTGCAATTTGTCCTGAGGATGAACGGGAAGAGGGGGAACCAATGAGAGACTAGCTCTAGGTGTTGGGACAGGCACAGGTCACTCTATTTTCCCATCAGGAAGAAGAATTAACCACAGGCTCAGCCTGCCGCCCGGGACCAGAATAGGGCCTGAAGCAATCCTGCGCTTTTGCGGCCAGCTCCCAAGAAAGCGAGTTGAAAAATGAAGCTCAGGGGCACTGCAATTCACAAACCTGCAGACTTAGAAATGATGACTCTCGTCCACAAATATATTGAGGGAAGGCAACGAAGAGGATTGGAAAGCAAGGCAGAATTGCAGGAAACAGATTTCAGGAGGGAGATTCGAATCGCCTTTAAAGCACAGGAAAAGCGGCAAAACCTCGACAATGATGCCCTTGGCCAAAAAGGGCGTATGCGTTTTTTCCTGAATATATTCAGGAAAAAACGCATACGCCCTTTTTGGCCAACCAAGCAACCTGGAAAGGCAAATCAGCGCTACAAAGAAGTCTCGCTTCCCATCGGTCAAAAGGGCCATGCTGAATAAAGTGTCAAAACCAGAAATGCAAAACAGGCCATGGAGAAACGGGAGCCTGGCTACGCTGATGGGCGGGATGTAAATTGCCAACAGCCACTCTGGAGAAGTGCACGGTGTGTCCTGAAACATCTAAAAAACTCAGCTTAGGGAGCATAGGGCACTTCCACTCATGGGCGTATAAATTGGGAAAACTAAAAATCAGGAAGACACAGGCACCCCAAAGTTTAGGGCTGCTCTGTTGACAAGAACCTCCACTTCGTTACACCTTAAATATCCCAGGAAAGAGAAAAATGGATAAAGAAGTTGTGGTCCTTATGTACAATGGAATATCACTCAGCCATGAAATCAACGTCATAAGGCTAGTAGCAGCAAGATGAGTGGATTTAGGTAGGACGATTCTAAGTGAAATAAGTCACACAGAAAAAGATACTTATCATAAGATATCACTTATAGAGGGAATATAAAAACCGCTACCCTTGAACTTAATTACAAATCAGAGCAGGGTAACACGTTTAGAAAACACACTATGGCTGCTTAACGGGAAAGGTGAGGTGGGGTGATGCATAAAACAAGGGTTTCAAATTAGCTCAGATACCGTTCCATAAACCCAATAGGTAATAGACAAGACCTACTCCTTGCTCAGTGAATTGGACTCAACACCCCCTATTCACCGCCCAAGAATATATCTGACTAGTAAGAATCTTAAAACCTATGCATTGATATCTCTCTGTAAGTGAGTCCAGTGGGTGTAAAGTGGCAAAAACACAGCAGTGAAAAGCAGGTAAACCCCATTATAAAAATCAATTACTTTTAAAAACCCGTGAAACAAAGACAGTGAAAGAGAGAGAAATTCTTACAAAATTCTTTCAGGGGCTGTGATGCCACCTGGATTGACCATATCTAGACCCACAGTTGATTGAGACATAAGGGTGGACACTCTTGGGGCTGAGAGGTTTGGTGAGGTTGGGTGAGCAAACGCAGACCCTTTAAAGTAATACTGCGTGGTACCCATCCCATGGGTCCCAAATCTCCAGGTTCAAGGGAATCTTCCTACATCGAAAGCATGCATGAGAAACCCAGAAGATGGTACACCGTGTGATCCGGAAAGGTTTTCAAAACGCACCTCATTTCTCATCTCCTTGTGCTCGGGTTTGCCATTCCAGCCGCTTTACTAGCAATCTCCCTCCTTGGAGAATCAGCACCTTTAACCTCCTGTTCCGTACAGGTTGCAATTTGTCCTGAGGATGAACGGGAAGAGGGGGAACCAATGAGAGACTAGCTCTAGGTGTTGGGACAGGCACAGGTCACTCTATTTTCCCATCAGGAAGAAGAATTAACCACAGGGTCAGCCTACCGCCCGGGACCAGAATAGGGCCTGAAGCAATCCTGCGCTTTTGCGGCCAGCTCCCAAGAAAGAGAGTTGAAAAATGGAGCTCAGGGGCACTGCAATTCACAAACCTGCAGACTTATAAATGATGACTCTCGTCCACAAATATATTGAGGGAAGGTAACGAAGAGGATTGGAAAGCAAGGCAGAATTGCAGGAAACAGATTTCAGGAGGGAGATTCGAATCGCCTTTAAAGCACAGGAAAAGCGGCAAAACCTCGACAATGATGCCCTTGGCCAAAAAGGGCGTATGCGTTTTTTCCTGAATATATTCAGGAAAAAACGCATACGCCCTTTTTGGCCAACCAAGCAACCTGGAAAGGCAAATCAGCGCTACAAAGAAGTCTCGCTTCCCATCGGTCAAAAGGGCCATGCTGAATAAAGTGTCAAA
Organism: Balaenoptera physalus; assembly: GCF_965194825.1. NCBI lineage: Eukaryota > Metazoa > Chordata > Mammalia > Artiodactyla > Balaenopteridae > Balaenoptera > Balaenoptera physalus. The sequence continues at coordinate 141,884 of NW_028125369.1, forward strand.
ACCAGAAATGCAAGAAAGGCCATGGAGAAACGGGAGCCTGGCTACGCTGATGGGCGGGATGTAAATTGCCAACAGCCACTCTGGAGAAGTGCACGGTGTGTCCTGAAACATCGAAAAAAATCAGCTTAGGGAGCATAGGGCACTTCCACTCATGGGCGTATAAATTGGGAAAACTAAAAATCAGCAAGACACAGGCACCCCAAAGTTTAGGGCTGCTCTGTTGACAAGAACCTCCACTTCGTTACACCTTAAATATCCCAGGAAAGAGAAAAATGGATAAAGAAGTTGTGGTCCTTATGTACAATGGAATATCACTCAGCCATGAAATCAACGTCATAAGGCTAGTAGCAGCAAGATGAGTGGATTTAGGTAGGACGATTCGAAGTGAAATAAGTCACACAGAAAAAGATACTTATCATAAGATATCACTTATAGAGGGAATATAAAAACCGCTACCCTTGAACTGAATTACAAATCAGAGCTGGGTAACAGGTTTAGAAAACACACTATGGCTGCTTAACGGGAAAGGTGAGGTGGGGTGATGCATAAAACAAGGGTTTCAAATTAGCTCAGATACCGTTCCATAAACCCAATAGGTAATAGACAAGACCTACTCCTTGCTCAGTGAATTGGAGTCAACAGCCCCTATTCACCGCCCAAGAATATATCTGACTAGTAAGAATCTTAAAACCTATGCATTGATATCTCTCTGTAAGTGAGTCAAGTGGGTGTAAAGCGGCAAAAACACAGCAGTGAAAAGCAGGTAAACCCCATTATAAACATCAATTACTTTTAAAAACCCGTGAAACAAAGACAGTGAAAGAGAGAGAAATTCTTACAAAATTCGTTCAGGGGCTGTGATGCCACCTGGATTGACCATATCTAGACCCACAGCTGATTGAGACATAAGGGTGGACACTCTTGGGGCTGAGAGGTTTGGTGAGGTTGGGTGAGCAAACGCAGACCCTTTAAAGTAATACTGCATGGTACCCATCCCATGGGTCCCAAATCTCCAGGTTCAAGGGCATCTTCCTACATCGAAAGCATGCATGAGAAACCCAGAAGATGGTACACCGTGTGATCTGGAAAGGTTTTCAAAACGCACCTCATTTCTCATCTCCTTGTGCTCGGGTTTGCCATTCCAGCCGCTTTACTAGCAATCTCCCTCCTTGGAGAATCAGCACCTTTAACCTCCTGTTCCGTACAGGTTGCAATTTGTCCTGAGGATGAACGGGAAGAGGGGGAACCAATGAGAGACTAGCTCTAGGTGTTGGGACAGGCACAGGTCACTCTATTTTCCCATCAGGAAGAAGAATTAACCACAGGCTCAGCCTGCCGCCCGGGACCAGAATAGGGCCTGAAGCAATCCTGCGCTTTTGCGGCCAGCTCCCAAGAAAGCGAGTTGAAAAATGGAGCTCAGGGGCACTGCAATTCACAAACCTGCAGACTTAGAAATGATGACTCTCGTCCACAAATATATTGAGGGAAGGCAACGAAGAGGATTGGAAAGCAAGGCAGAATTGCAGGAAACAGATTTCAGGAGGGAGATTCGAATCGCCTTTAAAGCACAGGAAAAGCGGCAAAACCTCGACAATGATGCCCGTGGCCAAAAAGGGCGTATGCGTTTTTTCCTGAATATATTCAGGAAAAAACGCATACGCCCTTTTTGGCCAACCAAGCAACCTGGAAAGGCAAATCAGCGCTACAAAGAAGTCTCGCTTCCCATCGGTCAAAAGGGCCATGCTGAATAAAGTGTCAAAACCAGAAATGCAAAACAGGCCATGGAGAAACGGGAGCCTGGCTACGCTGATGGGCGGGATGTAAATTGCCAACAGCCACTCTGGAGAAGTGCACGGTGTGTCCTGAAACATCGAAAAAAATCAGCTTAGGGAGCATAGGGCACTTCCACTCATGGGCGTATAAATTGGGAAAACTAAAAATCAGCAAGACACAGGCACCCCAAAGTTTAGGGCTGCTCTGTTGACAAGAACCTCCACTTCGTTACACCTTAAATATCCCAGGAAAGAGAAAAATGGATAAAGAAGTTGTGGTCCTTATGTACAATGGAATATCACTCAGCCATGAAATCAACGTCATAAGGCTAGTAGCAGCAAGATGAGTGGATTTAGGTAGGACGATTCTAAGTGAAATAAGTCACACAGAAAAAGATACTTATCATAAGATATCACTTATAGAGGGAATATAAAAACCGCTACCCTTGAACTGAATTACAAATCAGAGCAGGGTAACAAGTTTAGAAAACACACTATGGCTGCTTAACGGGAAAGGTGAGGTGGGGTGATGCATAAAACAAGGGTTTCAAATTAGCTCAGATACCGTTCCATAAACCCAATAGGTAATAGACAAGACCTACTCCTTGCTCAGTGAATTGGACTCAACACCCCCTATTCACCGCCCAAGAATATATCTGACTAGTAAGAATCTTAAAACCTATGCATTGATATCTCTCTGTAAGTGAGTCCAGTGGGTGTAAAGCGGCAAAAACACAGCAGTGAACAGCAGGTAAACCCCATTATAAAAATCAATTACTTTTAAAAACCCGTGAAACAAAGACAGTGAAAGAGAGAGAAATTCTTACAAAATTCGTTCAGGGGCTGTGATGCCACCTGGATTGACCATATCTAGACCCACAGTTGATTGAGACATAAGGATGGACACTCTTGGGGCTGAGAGGTTTGGTGAGGTTGGGTGAGCAAACGCAGACCCTTTAAAGTAATACTGCGTGGTACCCATCCCATGGGTCCCAAATCTCCAGGTTCAAGGGCATCTTCCTACATCGAAAGCATGCATGAGAAACCCAGAAGATGGTACACCGTGTGATCCGGAAAGGTTTTCAAAACGCACCTCATTTCTCATCTCCTTGTGCTCGGGTTTGCCATTCCAGCCGCTTTACTAGCAATCTCCCTCCTTGGAGAATCAGCACCTTTAACCTCCTGTTCCGTACAGGTTGCAATTTGTCCTGAGGATGAACGGGAAGAGGGGGAACCAATGAGAGACTAGCTCTAGGTGTTGGGACAGGCACAGGTCACTCTATTTTCCCATCAGGAAGAAGAATTAACCACAGGCTCAGGCTGCCGCCCGGGACCAGAATAGGGCCTGAAGCAATCCTGCGCTTTTGCGGCCAGCTCCCAAGAAAGCGAGTTGAAAAATGGAGCTCAGGGGCACTGCAATTCACAAACCTGCAGACTTATAAATGATGACTCTCGTCCACAAATATATTGAGGGAAGGCAACGAAGAGGATTGGAAAGCAAGGCAGAATTGCAGGAAACAGATTTCAGGAGGGAGATTCGAATCGCCTTTAAAGCACAGGAAAAGCGGCAAAACCTTGACAATGATGCCCGTGGCCAAAAAGGGCGTATGCGTTTTTTCCTGAATATATTCAGGAAAAAACGCATACGCCCTTTTTGGCCAACCAAGCAACCTGGAAAGGCAAATCAGCGCTACAAAGAAGTCTCGCTTCCCATCGGTCAAAAGGGCCATGCTGAATAAAGTGTCAAAACCAGAAATGCAAAACAGGCCATGGAGAAACGGGAGCCTGGCTACGCTGATGGGCGGGATGTAAATTGCCAACAGCCATTCTGGAGAAGTGCACGGTGTGTCCTGAAACATCGAAAAAAATCAGCTTAGGGAGCATAGGGCACTTCCACTCATGGGCGTATAAATTGGGAAAACTAAAAATCAGCAAGACACAGGCACCCCAAAGTTTAGGGCTGCTCTGTTGACAAGAACCTCCACTTCGTTACACCTTAAATATCCCAGGAAAGAGAAAAATGGATAAAGAAGTTGTGGTCCTTATGTACAATGGAATATCACTCAGCCATGAAATCAACGTCATAAGGCTAGTAGCAGCAAGATGAGTGGATTTAGGTAGGACGATTCTAAGTGAAATAAGTCACACAGAAAAAGATACTTATCATAAGATATCACTTATAGAGGGAATATAAAAACCGCTACCCTTGAACTGAATTACAAATCAGAGCAGGGTAACACGTTTAGAAAACACACTATGGCTGCTTAACGGGAAAGGTGAGGTGGGGTGATGCATAAAACAAGGGTTTCAAATTAGCTCAGATACCGTTCCATAAACCCAATAGGTAATAGACAAGACCTACTCCTTGCTCAGTGAATTGGACTCAACACCCCCTATTCACCGCCCAAGAATATATCTGACTAGTAAGAATCTTAAAACCTATGCATTGATATCTCTCTGTAAGTGAGTCCAGTGGGTGTAAAGCGGCAAAAACACAGCAGTGAACAGCAGGTAAACCCCATTATAAAAATCAATTACTTTTAAAAACCCGTGAAACAAAGACAGTGAAAGAGAGAGAAATTCTTACAAAATTCGTTCAGGGGCTGTGATGCCACCTGGATTGACCATATCTAGACCCACAGTTGATTGAGACATAAGGATGGACACTCTTGGGGCTGAGAGGTTTGGTGAGGTTGGGTGAGCAAACGCAGACCCTTTAAAGTAATACTGCGTGGTATCCATCCCATGGGTCCCAAATCTCCAGGTTCAAGGGCATCTTCCTACATCGAAAGCATGCATGAGAAACCCAGAAGATGGTACACCGTGTGATCCGGAAAGGTTTTCAAAACACACCTCATTTCTCATCTCCTTGTGCTCGGGTTTGCCATTCCAGCCGCTTTACTAGCAATCTCCCTCCTTGGAGAATCAGCACCTTTAACCTCCTGTTCCGTACAGGTTGCAATTTGTCCTGAGGATGAACGGGAAGAGGGGGAACCAATGAGAGACTAGCTCTAGGTGTTGGGACAGGCACAGGTCACTCTATTTTCCCATCAGGAAGAAGAATTAACCACAGGCTCAGGCTGCCGCCCGGGACCAGAATAGGGCCTGAAGCAATCCTGCGCTTTTGCGGCCAGCTCCCAAGAAAGCGAGTTGAAAAATGGAGCTCAGGGGCACTGCAATTCACAAACCTGCAGACTTATAAATGATGACTCTCGTCCACAAATATATTGAGGGAAGGCAACGAAGAGGATTGGAAAGCAAGGCAGAATTGCAGGAAACAGATTTCAGGAGGGAGATTCGAATCGCCTTTAAAGCACAGGAAAAGCGGCAAAACCTTGACAATGATGCCCGTGGCCAAAAAGGGCGTATGCGTTTTTTCCTGAATATATTCAGGAAAAAACGCATACGCCCTTTTTGGCCAACCAAGCAACCTGGAAAGGCAAATCAGCGCTACAAAGAAGTCTCGCTTCCCATCGGTCAAAAGGGCCATGCTGAATAAAGTGTCAAAACCAGAAATGCAAAACAGGCCATGGAGAAACGGGAGCCTGGCTACGCTGATGGGCGGGATGTAAATTGCCAACAGCCACTCTGGAGAAGTGCACGGTGTGTCCTGAAACATCGAAAAAAATCAGCTTAGGGAGCATAGGGCACTTCCACTCATGGGCGTATAAATTGGGAAAACTAAAAATCAGCAAGACACAGGCACCCCAATGTTTAGGGCTGCTCTGTTGACAAGAACCTCCACTTCGTTACACCTTAAATATCCCAGGAAAGAGAAAAATGGATAAAGAAGTTGTGGTCCTTATGTACAATGGAATATCACTCAGCCATGAAATCAACGTCATAAGGCTAGTAGCAGCAAGATGAGTGGATTTAGGTAGGACGATTCTAAGTGAAATAAGTCACACAGAAAAAGATACTTATATAAGATATCACTTATAGAGGGAATATAAAAACCGCTACCCTTGAACTGAATTACAAATCAGAGCAGGGTAACACGTTTAGAAAACACACTATGGCTGCTTAACGGGAAAGGTGAGGTGGGGTGATGCATAAAACAAGGGTTTCAAATTAGCTCAGATACCGTTCCATAAACCCAATAGGTAACAGACAAGACCTACTCCTTGCTCAGTGAATTGGACTCAACACCCCCTATTCACCGCCCAAGAATATATCTGACTAGTAAGAATCTTAAAACCTATGCATTGATATCTCTCTGTAAGTGAGTCCAGTGGGTGTAAAGCGGCAAAAACACAGCAGTGAAAAGCAGGTAAACCCCATTATAAAAATCAATTACTTTTAAAAACCCGTGAAACAAAGACAGTGAAAGAGAGAGAAATTCTTACAAAATTCGTTCAGGGGCTGTGATTCCACCTGGATTGACCATATCTAGACCCACAGCTGATTGAGACATAAGGGTGGACACTCTTGGGGCTGAGAGGTTTGGTGAGGTTGGGTGAGCAAACGCAGACCCTTTAAATTAATACTGCGTGGTACCCATCCCATGGGTCCCAAATCTCCAGGTTCAAGGGCATCTTCCTACATCGAAAGCATGCATGAGAAACCCAGAAGATGGTACACCGTGTGATCCGGAAAGGTTTTCAAAACGCACCTCATTTCTCATCTCCTTGTGCTCGGGTTTGCCATTCCAGCCGCTTTACTAGCAATCTCCCTCCTTGGAGAATCAGCACCTTTAACCTCCTGTTCCGTACAGGTTGCAATTTGTCCTGAGGATGAACGGGAAGAGGGGGAACCAATGAGAGACTAGCTCTAGGTTTTGGGACAGGCACAGGTCACTCTATTTTCCCATCAGGAAGAAGAATTAACCACAGGCTCAGCCTGCCGCCCGGGACCAGAATAGGGCCTGAAGCAATCCTGCGCTTTTGCGGCCAGCTCCCAAGAAAGCGAGTTGAAAAATGGAGCTCAGGGGCACTGCAATTCACAAACCTGCAGACTTATAAATGATGACTCTCGTCCACAAATATATTGAGGGAAGGCAACGAAGAGGATTGGAAAGCAAGGCAGAATTGCAGGAAACAGATTTCAGGAGGGAGATTCGAATCGCCTTTAAAGCACAGGAAAAGCGGCAAAACCTTGACAATGATGCCCGTGGCCAAAAAGGGCGTATGCGTTTTTTCCTGAATATATTCAGGAAAAAACGCATACGCCCTTTTTGGCCAACCAAGCAACCTGGAAAGGCAAATCAGCGCTACAAAGAAGTCTCGCTTCCCATCGGTCAAAAGGGCCATGCTGAATAAAGTGTCAAAACCAGAAATGCAAAACAGGCCATGGAGAAACGGGAGCCTGGCTACGCTGATGGGCGGGATGTAAATTGCCAACAGCCACTCTGGAGAAGTGCACGGTGTGTCCTGAAACATCGAAAAAAATCAGCTTAGGGAGCATAGGGCACTTCCACTCATGGGCGTATAAATTGGGAAAACTAAAAATCAGCAAGACACAGGCACCCCAAAGTTTAGGGCTGCTCTGTTGACAAGAACCTCCACTTCGTTACACCTTAAATATCCCAGGAAAGAGAAAAATGGATAAAGAAGTTGTGGTCCTTATGTACAATGGAATATCACTCAGCCATGAAATCAACGTCATAAGGCTAGTAGCAGCAAGATGAGTGGATTTAGGTAGGACGATTCTAAGTGAAATAAGTCACACAGAAAAAGATACTTATCATAAGATATCACTTATAGAGGGAATATAAAAACCGCTACCCTTGAACTGAATTACAAATCAGAGCAGGGTAACACGTTTAGAAAACACACTATGGCTGCTTAACGGGAAAGGTGAGGTGGGGTGATGCATAAAACAAGGGTTTCAAATTAGCTCAGATACCGTTCCACAAACCCAATAGGTAACAGACAAGACCTACTCCTTGCTCAGTGAATTGGACTCAACACCCCCTATTCACCGCCCAAGAATATATCTGACTAGTAAGAATCTTAAAACCTATGCATTGATATCTCTCTGTAAGTGAGTCCAGTGGGTGTAAAGCGGCAAAAACACAGCAGTGAAAAGCAGGTAAACCCCATTATAAAAATCAATTACTTTTAAAAACCCGTGAAACAAAGACAGTGAAAGAGAGAGAAATTCTTACAAAATTCGTTCAGGGGCTGTGATGCCACCTGGATTGACCATATCTAGACCCACAGCTGATTGAGACATAAGGGTGGACACTCTTGGGGCTGAGAGGTTTGGTGAGGTTGGGTGAGCAAACGCAGACCCTTTAAAGTAATACTGCGTGGTACCCATCCCATGGGTCCCAAATCTCCAGGTTCAAGGGCATCTTCCTACATCGAAAGCATGCATGAGAAACCCAGAAGATGGTACACCGTGTGATCCGGAAAGGTTTTCAAAACGCACCTCATTTCTCATCTCCTTGTGCTCGGGTTTGCCATTCCAGCCGCTTTACTAGCAATCTCCCTCCTTGGAGAATCAGCACCTTTAACCTCCTGTTCCGTACAGGTTGCAATTTGTCCTGAGGATGAACGGGAAGAGGGGGAACCAATGAGAGACTAGCTCTAGGTGTTGGGACAGGCACAGGTCACTCTATTTTCCCATCAGGAAGAAGAATTAACCAGAGGCTCAGCCTGCCGCCCGGGACCAGAATAGGGCCTGAAGCAATCCTGCGCTTTTGCGGCCAGCTCCCAAGAAAGCGAGTTGAAAAATGGAGCTCAGGGGCACTGCAATTCACAAACCTGCAGACTTATAAAGGATGACTCTCGTCCACAAATATATTGAGGGAAGGCAACGAAGAGGATTGGAAAGCAAGACAGAATTGCAGGAAACAGATTTCAGGAGGGAGATTCGAATCGCCTTTAAAGCACAGGAAAAGCGGCAAAACCTCGACAATGATGCCCTTGGCCAAAAAGGGCGTATGCGTTTTTTCCTGAATATATTCAGGAAAAAACGCATACGCCCTTTTTGGCCAACCAAGCAACCTGGAAAGGCAAATCAGCGCTACAAAGAAGTCTCGCTTCCCATCGGTCAAAAGGGCCATGCTGAATAAAGTGTCAAAACCAGAAATGCAAAACAGGCCATGGAGAAACGGGAGCCTGGCTACGCTGATGGGCGGGATGTAAATTGCCAACAGCCACTCTGGAGAAGTGCACGGTGTGTCCTGAAACATCGAAAAAAATCAGCTTAGGGAGCATAGGTCACTTCCACTCATGGGCGTATAAATTGGGAAAACTAAAAATCAGCAAGACACAGGCACCCCAAAGTTTAGGGCTGCTCTGTTGACAAGAACCTCCACTTCGTTACACCTTAAATATCCCAGGAAAGAGAAAAATGGATAAAGAAGTTGTGGTCCTTATGTACAATGGAATATCACTCAGCCATGAAATCAACGTCATAAGGCTAGTAGCAGCAAGATGAGTGGATTTAGGTAGGACGATTCTAAGTGAAATAAGTCACACAGAAAAAGATACTTATCATAAGATATCACTTATAGAGGGAATATAAAAACCGCTACCCTTGAACTGAATTACAAATCAGAGCAGGGTAACACGTTTAGAAAACACACTATGGCTGCTTAACGGGAAAGGTGAGGTGGGGTGATGCATAACACAAGGGTTTCAAATTAGCTCAGATACCGTTCCATAAACCCAATAGGTAACAGACAAGACCTACTCCTTGCTCAGTGAATTGGACTCAACACCCCCTATTCACCGCCCAAGAATATATCTGACTAGTAAGAATCTTAAAACCTATGCATTGATATCTCTCTGTAAGTGAGTCCAGTGGGTGTAAAGCGGCAAAAACACAGCAGTGAAAAGCAGGTAAACCCCATTATAAAAATCAATTACTTTTAAAAACCCGTGAAACAAAGACAGTGAAAGAGAGAGAAATTCTTACAAAATTCGTTCAGGGGCTGTGATGCCACCTGGATTGACCATATCTAGACCCACAGTTGATTGAGACATAAGGGTGGACACTCTTGGGGCTGAGAGGTTTGGTGAGGTTGGGTGAGCAAACGCAGACCCTTTAAAGTAATACTGCGTGGTACCCATCCCATGGGTCCCAAATCTCCAGGTTCAAGGGCATCTTCCTACATCGAAAGCATGCATGAGAAACCCAGAAGATGGTACACCGTGTGATCCGGAAAGGTTTTCAAAACGCACCTCATTTCTCATCTCCTTGTGCTCGGGTTTGCCATTCCAGCCGCTTTACTAGCAATCTCCCTCCTTGGAGAATCAGCACCTTTAACCTCCTGTTCCGTACAGGTTGCAATTTGTCCTGAGGATGAACGGGAAGAGGGGGAACCAATGAGAGACTAGCTCTAGGTGTTGGGACAGGCACAGGTCACTCTATTTTCCCATCAGGAAGAAGAATTAACCACAGGCTCAGCCTGCCGCCCGGGACCAGAATAGGGCCTGAAGCAATCCTGCGCTTTTGCGGCCAGCTCCCAAGAAAGCGAGTTGAAAAATGGAGCTCAGGGGCACTGCAATTCACAAACCTGCAGACTTATAAATGATGACTCTCGTCCACAAATATATTGAGGGAAGGCAACGAAGAGGATTGGAAAGCAAGGCAGAATTGCAGGAAACAGATTTCAGGAGGGAGATTCGAATCGCCTTTAAAGCACAGGAAAAGCGGCAAAACCTCGACAATGATGCCCTTGGCCAAAAAGGGCGTATGCGTTTTTTCCTGAATATATTCAGGAAAAAACGCATACGCCCTTTTTGGCCAACCAAGCAACCTGGAAAGGCAAATCAGCGCTACAAAGAAGTCTCGCTTCCCATCGGTCAAAAGGGCCATGCTGAATAAAGTGTCAAAACCAGAAATGCAAAACAGGCCATGGAGAAAAGGGAGCCTGGCTACGCTGATGGGCGGGATGTAAATTGCCAACAGCCACTCTGGAGAAGTGCACGGTGTGTCCTGAAACATCGAAAAAAATCAGCTTAGGGAGCATAGGGCACTTCCACTCATGGGCGTATAAATTGGGAAAACTAAAAATCAGCAAGACACAGGCACCCCAAAGTTTAGGGCTGCTCTGTTGACAAGAACCTCCACTTCGTTACACATTAAATATCCCAGGAAAGAGAAAAATGGATAAAGAAGTTGTGGTCCTTATGTACAATGGAATATCACTCAGCCATGAAATCAACGTCATAAGGCTAGTAGCAGCAAGATGAGTGGATTTAGGTAGGACGATTCTAAGTGAAATAAGTCACACAGAAAAAGATACTTATCATAAGATATCACTTATAGAGGGAATATAAAAACCGCTACCCTTGAACTGAATTACAAATCGGAGCAGGGTAACACGTTTAGAAAACACACTATGGCTGCTTAACGGGAAAGGTGAGGTGGGGTGATGCATAAAACAAGGGTTTCAAATTAGCTCAGATACCGTTCCATAAACCCAATAGGTAATAGACAAGACCTACTCCTTGCTCAGTGAATTGGACTCAACACCCCCTATTCACCGCCCAAGAATATATCTGACTAGTAAGAATCTTAAAACCTATGCATTGATATCTCTCTGTAAGTGAGTCCAGTGGGTGTAAAGCGGCAAAAACACAGCAGTGAAAAGCAGGTAAACCCCATTATAAAAATCAATTACTTTTAAAAACCCGTGAAACAAAGACAGTGAAAGAGAGAGAAATTCTTACAAAATTCGTTCAGGGGCTGTGATGCCACCTGGATTGACCATATCTAGACCCACAGTTGATTGAGACATAAGGGTGGACACTCTTGGGGCTGATAGGTTTGGTGAGGTTGGGTGAGCAAACGCAGACCCTTTAAAGTAATACTGCGTGGTACCCATCCCATGGGTCCCAAATCTCCAGGTTCAAGGGCATCTTCCTACATCGAAAGCATGCATGAGAAACCCAGAAGATGGTACACCGTGTGATCCGGAAAGGTTTTCAAAACGCACCTCATTTCTCATCTCCTTGTGCTCGGGTTTGCCATTCCAGCCGCTTTACTAGCAATCTCCCTCCTTGGAGAATCAGCACCTTTAACCTCCTGTTCCGTACAGGTTGCAATTTGTCCTGAGGATGAACGGGAAGAGGGGGAACCAATGAGAGACTAGCTCTAGGTGTTGGGACAGGCACAGGTCACTCTATTTTCCCATCAGGAAGAAGAATTAACCACAGGCTCAGCCTGCCGCCCGGGACCAGAATAGGGCCTGAAGCAATCCTGCGCTTTTGCGGCCAGCTCCCAAGAAAGCGAGTTGAAAAATGGAGCTCAGGGGCACTGCAATTCACAAACCTGCAGACTTATAAATGATGACTCTCGTCCACAAATATATTGAGGGAAGGCAACGAAGAGGATTGGAAAGCAAGGCAGAATTGCAGGAAACAGATTTCAGGAGGGAGATTCGAATCGCCTTTAAAGCACAGGAAAAGCGGCAAAACCTCGACAATGATGCCCTTGGCCAAAAAGGGCGTATGCGTTTTTTCCTGAATATATTCAGGAAAAAACGCATACGCCCTTTTTGGCCAACCAAGCAACCTTGAAAGGCAAATCAGCGCTACAAAGAAGTCTCGCTTCCCATCGGTCAAAAGGGCCATGCTGAATAAAGTGTCAAAACCAGAAATGCAAAACAGGCCATGGAGAAACGGGAGCCTGGCTACGCTGATGGGCGGGATGTAAATTGCCAACAGCCACTCTGGAGAAGTGCACGGTGTGTCCTGAAACATCGAAAAAAATCAGCTTAGGGAGCATAGGGCACTTCCACTCATGGGCGTATAAATTGGGAAAACTAAAAATCAGCAAGACACAGGCACCCCAAAGTTTAGGGCTGCTCTGTTGACAAGAACCTCCACTTCGTTACACCTTAAATATCCCAGGAAAGAGAAAAATGGATAAAGAAGTTGTGGTCCTTATGTACAATGGAATATCACTCAGCCATGAAATCAACATCATAAGGCTAGTAGCAGCAAGATGAGTGGATTTAGGTAGGACGATTCTAAGTGAAATAAGTCACACAGAAAAAGATACTTATCATAAGATATCACTTATAGAGGGAATATAAAAACCGCTACCCTTGAACTGAATTACAAATCAGAGCAGGGTAGCACGTTTAGAAAACACACTATGGCTGCTTAACGGGAAAGGTGAGGTGGGGTGATGCATAAAACAAGGGTTTCAAATTAGCTCAGATACCGTTCCATAAACCCAATAGGTAATAGACAAGACCTACTCCTTGCTCAGTGAATTGGACTCAACACCCCCTATTCACCGCCCAAGAATATATCTGACTAGTAAGAATCTTAAAACCTATGCATTGATATCTCTCTGTAAGTGAGTCCAGTGGGTGTAAAGCGGCAAAAACACAGCAGTGAAAAGCAGGTAAACCACATTATAAAAATCAATTACTTTTAAAAACCCGTGAAACAAAGACAGTGAAAGAGAGAGAAATTCTTACAAAATTCGTTCAGGGGCTGTGATGCCACCTGGATTGACCATATCTAGACCCACAGTTGATTGAGACATAAGGGTGGACACTCTTGGGGCTGAGAGGTTTGGTGAGGTTGGGTGAGCAAACGCAGACCCTTTAAAGTAATACTGCGTGGTACCCATCCCATGGGTCCCAAATCTCCAGGTTCAAGGGCATCTTCCTACATCGAAAGCATGCATGAGAAACCCAGAAGATGGTACACCGTGTGATCCGGAAAGGTTTTCAAAACGCACCTCATTTCTCATCTCCTTGTGCTCGGGTTTGCCATTCCAGCCGCTTTACTAGCAATCTCCCTCCTTGGAGAATCAGCACCTTTAACCTCCTGTTCCGTACAGGTTGCAATTTGTCCTGAGGATGAACGGGAAGAGGGGGAACCAATGAGAGACTAGCTCTAGGTGTTGGGACAGGCACAGGTCACTCTATTTTCCCATCAGGAAGAAGAATTAACCACAGGCTCAGCCTGCCGCCCGGGACCAGAATAGGGCCTGAAGCAATCCTGCGCTTTTGCGGCCAGCTCCCAAGAAAGCGAGTTGAAAAATGGAGCTCAGGGGCACTGCAATTCACAAACCTGCAGACTTATAAATGATGACTCTCGTCCACAAATATATTGATGGAAGGCAACGAAGAGGATTGGAAAGCAAGGCAGAATTGCAGGAAACAGATTTCAGGAGGGAGATTCGAATCGCCTTTAAAGCACAGGAAAAGCGGTAAAACCTCGACAATGACGCCCTTTTTGGCCAACAAAGCAACCTGGAAAGGCAAATCAGCGCTAAAAAGAAGTCTCGCTTCCCATCGGTCAAAAGGGCCATGCTGAATAAAGTGTCAAAACCAGAAATGCAAAACAGGCCATGGAGAAACGGGAGCCTGGCTACGCTGATGGGCGGGATGTAAATTGCCAACAGCCACTCTGGAGAAGTGCACGGTGTGTCCTGAAACATCGAAAAAAATCAGCTTAGGGAGCATAGGGCACTTCCACTCATGGGCGTATAAATTGGGAAAACTAAAAATCAGCAAGACACAGGCACCCCAAAGTTTAGGGCTGCTCTGTTGACAAGAACCTCCACTTCGTTACACATTAAATATCCCAGGAAAGAGAAAAATGGATAAAGAAGTTGTGGTCCTTATGTACAATGGAATATCACTCAGCCATGAAATCAACGTCATAAGGCTAGTAGCAGCAAGATGAGTGGATTTAGGTAGGACGATTCTAAGTGAAATAAGTCACACAGAAAAAGATACTTATCATAAGATATCACTTATAGAGGGAATATAAAAACCGCTACCCTTGAACTGAATTACAAATCGGAGCAGGGTAACACGTTTAGAAAACACACTATGGCTGCTTAACGGGAAAGGTGAGGTGGGGTGATGCATAAAACAAGGGTTTCAAATTAGCTCAGATACCGTTCCATAAACCCAATAGGTAATAGACAAGACCTACTCCTTGCTCAGTGAATTGGACTCAACACCCCCTATTCACCGCCCAAGAATATATCTGACTAGTAAGAATCTTAAAACCTATGCATTGATATCTCTCTGTAAGTGAGTCCAGTGGGTGTAAAGCGGCAAAAACACAGCAGTGAAAAGCAGGTAAACCCCATTATAAAAATCAATTACTTTTAAAAACCCGTGAAACAAAGACAGTGAAAGAGAGAGAAATTCTTACAAAATTCGTTCAGGGGCTGTGATGCCACCTGGATTGACCATATCTAGACCCACAGTTGATTGAGACATAAGGGTGGACACTCTTGGGGCTGATAGGTTTGGTGAGGTTGGGTGAGCAAACGCAGACCCTTTAAAGTAATACTGCGTGGTACCCATCCCATGGGTCCCAAATCTCCAGGTTCAAGGGCATCTTCCTACATCGAAAGCATGCATGAGAAACCCAGAAGATGGTACACCGTGTGATCCGGAAAGGTTTTCAAAACGCACCTCATTTCTCATCTCCTTGTGCTCGGGTTTGCCATTCCAGCCGCTTTACTAGCAATCTCCCTCCTTGGAGAATCAGCACCTTTAACCTCCTGTTCCGTACAGGTTGCAATTTGTCCTGAGGATGAACGGGAAGAGGGGGAACCAATGAGAGACTAGCTCTAGGTGTTGGGACAGGCACAGGTCACTCTATTTTCCCATCAGGAAGAAGAATTAACCACAGGCTCAGCCTGCCGCCCGGGACCAGAATAGGGCCTGAAGCAATCCTGCGCTTTTGCGGCCAGCTCCCAAGAAAGCGAGTTGAAAAATGGAGCTCAGGGGCACTGCAATTCACAAACCTGCAGACTTATAAATGATGACTCTCGTCCACAAATATATTGAGGGAAGGCAACGAAGAGGATTGGAAAGCAAGGCAGAATTGCAGGAAACAGATTTCAGGAGGGAGATTCGAATCGCCTTTAAAGCACAGGAAAAGCGGCAAAACCTCGACAATGATGCCCTTGGCCAAAAAGGGCGTATGCGTTTTTTCCTGAATATATTCAGGAAAAAACGCATACGCCCTTTTTGGCCAACCAAGCAACCTGGAAAGGCAAATCAGCGCTACAAAGAAGTCTCGCTTCCCATCGGTCAAAAGGGCCATGCTGAATAAAGTGTCAAAACCAGAAATGCAAAACAGGCCATGGAGAAACGGGAGCCTGGCTACGCTGATGGGCGGGATGTAAATTGCCAACAGCCACTCTGGAGAAGTGCACGGTGTGTCCTGAAACATCGAAAAAAATCAGCTTAGGGAGCATAGGGCACTTCCACTCATGGGCGTATAAATTGGGAAAACTAAAAATCAGCAAGACACAGGCACCCCAAAGTTTAGGGCTGCTCTGTTGACAAGAACCTCCACTTCGTTACACCTTAAATATCCCAGGAAAGAGAAAAATGGATAAAGAAGTTGTGGTCCTTATGTACAATGGAATATCACTCAGCCATGAAATCAACGTCATAAGGCTAGTAGCAGCAAGATGAGTGGATTTAGGTAGGACGATTCTAAGTGAAATAAGTCACACAGAAAAAGATACTTATCATAAGATATCACTTATAGAGGGAATATAAAAACCGCTACCCTTGAACTGAATTACAAATCAGAGCAGGGTAACACGTTTAGAAAACACACTATGGCTGCTTAACGGGAAAGGTGAGGTGGGGTGATGCATAAAACAAGGGTTTCAAATTAGCTCAGATACCGTTCCATAAACCCAATAGGTAATAGACAAGACCTACTCCTTGCTCAGTGAATTGGACTCAACACCCCCTATTCACCGCCCAAGAATATATCTGACTAGTAAGAATCTTAAAACCTATGCATTGATATCTCTCTGTAAGTGAGTCCAGTGGGTGTAAAGCGGCAAAAACACAGCAGTGAAAAGCAGGTAAACCACATTATAAAAATCAATTACTTTTAAAAACCCGTGAAACAAAGACAGTGAAAGAGAGAGAAATTCTTACAAAATTCGTTCAGGGGCTGTGATGCCACCTGGATTGACCATATCTAGACCCACAGTTGATTGAGACATAAGGGTGGACACTCTTGGGGCTGAGAGGTTTGGTGAGGTTGGGTGAGCAAACGCAGACCCTTTAAAGTAATACTGCGTGGTACCCATCCCATGGGTCCCAAATCTCCAGGTTCAAGGGCATCTTCCTACATCGAAAGCATGCATGAGAAACCCAGAAGATGGTACACCGTGTGATCCGGAAAGGTTTTCAAAACGCACCTCATTTCTCATCTCCTTGTGCTCGGGTTTGCCATTCCAGCCGCTTTACTAGCAATCTCCCTCCTTGGAGAATCAGCACCTTTAACCTCCTGTTCCGTACAGGTTGCAATTTGTCCTGAGGATGAACGGGAAGAGGGGGAACCAATGAGAGACTAGCTCTTGGTGTTGGGACAGGCACAGGTCACTCTATTTTCCCATCAGGAAGAAGAATTAACCACAGGCTCAGCCTGCCGCCCGGGACCAGAATAGGGCCTGAAGCAATCCTGCGCTTTTGCGGCCAGCTCCCAAGAAAGCGAGTTGAAAAATGGAGCTCAGGGGCACTGCAATTCACAAACCTGCAGACTTATAAATGATGACTCTCGTCCACAAATATATTGAGGGAAGGCAACGAAGAGGATTGGAAAGCAAGGCAGAATTGCAGGAAACAGATTTCAGGAGGGAGATTCGAATCGCCTTTAAAGCACAGGAAAAGCGGTAAAACCTCGACAATGACGCCCTTTTTGGCCAACCAAGCAACCTGGAAAGGCAAATCAGCGCTACAAAGAAGTCTCGCTTCCCATCGGTCAAAAGGGCCATGCTGAATAAAGTGTCAAAACCAGAAATGCAAAACAGGCCATGGAGAAACGGGAGCCTGGCTACGCTGATGGGCGGGATGTAAATTGCCAACAGCCACTCTGGAGAAGTGCACGGTGTGTCCTGAAACATCGAAAAAAATCAGCTTAGGGAGCATAGGGCACTTCCACTCATGGGTGTATAAATTGGGAAAACTAAAAATCAGCAAGACACAGGCACCCCAAAGTTCAGGGCTGCTCTGTTGACAAGAACCTCCACTTCGTTACACATTAAATATCCCAGGAAAGAGAAAAATGGATAAAGAAGTTGTGGTCCTTATGTACAATGGAATATCACTCAGCCATGAAATCAACGTCATAAGGCTAGTAGCAGCAAGATGAGTGGATTTAGATAGGACGATTCTAAGTGAAATAAGTCACACAGAAAAAGATACTTATCGTAAGATATCACTTATAGAGGGAATATAAAAACCGCTACTCTTGAACTGAATTACAAATCAGAGCAGGGTAACACGTTTAGAAAACACACTATGGCTGCTTAACGGGAAAAGTGAGGTGGGGTGATGCATAAAACAAGGGTTTCAAATTAGCTCAGATACCGTTCCATAAACCCAATAGGTAATAGACAAGACCTACTCCTTGCTCAGTGAATTGGACTCAACACCCCCTATTCACCGCCCAAGAATATATCTGACTAGTAAGAATCTTAAAACCTATGCATTGATATCTCTCTGTAAGTGAGTCCAGTGGGTGTAAAGCGGCAAAAACACAGCAGTGAAAAGCAGGTAAACCACATTATAAAAATCAATTACTTTTAAAAACCCGTGAAACAAAGACAGTGAAAGAGAGAGAAATTCTTACAAAATTCGTTCAGGGGCTGTGATGCCACCTGGATTGACCATATCTAGACCCACAGTTGATTGAGACATAAGGGTGGAAACTCTTGGGGCTGAGAGGTTTGGTGAGGTTGGGTGAGCAAACGCAGACCCTTTAAAGTAATACTGCGTGGTACCCATCCCATGGGTCCCAAATCTCCAGGTTCAAGGGCATCTTCCTACATCGAAAGCATGCATGAGAAACCCAGAAGATGGTACACCGTGTGATCCGGAAAGGTTTTCAAAACGCACCTCATTTCTCATCTCCTTGTGCTCGGGTTTGCCATTCCAGCCGCTTTACTAGCAATCTCCCTCCTTGGAGAATCAGCACCTTTAACCTCCTGTTCCGTACAGGTTGCAATTTGTCCTGAGGATGAACGGGAAGAGGGGGAACCAATGAGAGACTAGCTCTAGGTGTTGGGACAGGCACAGGTCACTCTATTTTCCCCTCAGGAAGAAGAATTAACCAGAGGCTCAGCCTGCCGCCCGGGACCAGAATAGGGCCTGAAGCAATCCTGCGCTTTTGCGGCCAGCTCCCAAGAAAGCGAGTTGAAAAATGGAGCTCAGGGGCACTGCAATTCACAAACCTGCAGACTTATAAATGATGACTCTCGTCCACAAATATATTGAGGGAAGGCAACGAAGAGGATTGGAAAGCAAGGCAGAATTGCAGGAAACAGATTTCAGGAGGGAGATTCGAATCGCCTTTAAAGCACAGGAAAAGCGGCAAAACCTCGATAATGATGCCCGTGGCCAAAAAGGGCGTATGCGTTTTTTCCTGAATATATTCAGGAAAAAACGCATACGCCCTTTTTGGCCAACCAAGCAACCTGGAAAGGCAAATCAGCGCTACAAAGAAGTCGCGCTTCCCATCGGTCAAAAGGGCCATGCTGAATAAAGTGTCAAAACCAGAAATGCAAAACAGGCCATGGAGAAACGGGAGCCTGGCTACGCTGATGGGCGGGATGTAAATTGCCAACAGCCACTCTGGAGAAGTGCACGGTGTGTCCTGAAACATCGAAAAAAATCAGCTTAGGGAGCATAGGGCACTTCCACTCATGGGCGTATAAATTGGGAAAACTAAAAATCAGCAAGACACAGGCACCCCAAAGTTTAGGGCTGCTCTGTTGACAAGAACCTCCACTTCGTTACACCTTAAATATCCCAGGAAAGAGAAAAATGGATAAAGAAGTTGTGGTCCTTATGTACAATGGAATATCACTCAGCCATGAAATCAACGTCATAAGGCTAGTAACAGCAAGATGAGTGGATTTAGGTAGGACGATTCTAAGTGAAATAAGTCACACAGAAAAAGATACTTATCATAAGATATCACTTATAGAGGGAATAGAAAAACCGCTACCCTTGAACTGAATTACAAATCAGAGCAGGGTAACACGTTTAGAAAACACACTATGGCTGCTTAACGGGAAAGGTGAGGTGGGGTGATGCATAAAACAAGGGTTTCAAATTAGCTCAGATACCGTTCCATAAACCCAATAGGTAACAGACAAGACCTACTCCTTGCTCAGTGAATTGGACTCAACACCCCCTATTCACCGCCCAAGAATATATCTGACTAGTAAGAATCTTAAAACCTATGCATTGATATCTCTCTGTAAGTGAGTCCAGTGGGTGTAAAGCGGCAAAAACACAGCAGTGAACAGCAGGTAAACCCCATTATAAAAATCAATTACTTTTAAAAACCCGTGAAACAAAGACAGTGAAAGAGAGAGAAATTCTTACAAAATTCGTTCAGGGACTGTGATGCCACCTGGATTGACCATATCTAGACCCACAGCTGATTGAGACATAAGGGTGGACACTCTTGGGGCTGAGAGGTTTGGTGAGGTTGGGTGAGCAAACGCAGACCCTTTAAAGTAATACTGCGTGGTACCCATCCCATGGGTCCCATATCTCCAGGTTCAAGGGCATCTTCCTACATCGAAAGCATGCATGAGAAACCCAGAAGATGGTACACCGTGTGATCCGGAAAGGTTTTCAAAACGCACCTCATTTCTCATCTCCTTGTGCTCGGGTTTGCCATTCCAGCCGCTTTACTAGCAATCTCCCTCCTTGGAGAATCAGCACCTTTAACCTCCTGTTCCGTACAGGTTGCAATTTGTCCTGAGGATGAACGGGAAGAGGGGGAACCAATGAGAGACTAGCTCTAGGTGTTGGGACAGGCACAGGTCACTCTATTTTCCCATCAGGAAGAAGAATTAACCAGAGGCTCAGCCTGCCGCCCGGGACCAGAATAGGGCCTGAAGCAATCCTGCGCTTTTGCGGCCAGCTCCCAAGAAAGCGAGTTGAAAAATGGAGCTCAGGGGCACTGCAATTCACAAACCTGCAGACTTATAAATGATGACTCTCGTCCACAAATATATTGAGGGAAGGCAACGAAGAGGATTGGAAAGCAAGGCAGAATTGCAGGAAACAGATTTCAGGAGGGAGATTCGAATCGCCTTTAAAGCACAGGAAAAGCGGCAAAACCTCGATAATGATGCCCGTGGCCAAAAAGGGCGTATGCGTTTTTTCCTGAATATATTCAGGAAAAAACGCATACGCCCTTTTTGGCCAACCAAGCAACCTGGAAAGGCAAATCAGCGCTACAAAGAAGTCGCGCTTCCCATCGGTCAAAAGGGCCATGCTGAATAAAGTGTCAAAACCAGAAATGCAAAACAGGCCATGGAGAAACGGGAGCCTGGCTACGCTGATGGGCGGGATGTAAATTGCCAACAGCCACTCTGGAGAAGTGCACGGTGTGTCCTGAAACATCGAAAAAAATCAGCTTAGGGAGCATAGGGCACTTCCACTCATGGGCGTATAAATTGGGAAAACTAAAAATCAGCAAGACACAGGCACCCCAAAGTTTAGGGCTGCTCTGTTGACAAGAACCTCCACTTCGTTACACCTTAAATATCCCAGGAAAGAGAAAAATGGATAAAGAAGTTGTGGTCCTTATGTACAATGGAATATCACTCAGCCATGAAATCAACGTCATAAGGCTAGTAACAGCAAGATGAGTGGATTTAGGTAGGACGATTCTAAGTGAAATAAGTCACACAGAAAAAGATACTTATCATAAGATATCACTTATAGAGGGAATAGAAAAACCGCTACCCTTGAACTGAATTACAAATCAGAGCAGGGTAACACGTTTAGAAAACACACTATGGCTGCTTAACGGGAAAGGTGAGGTGGGGTGATGCATAAAACAAGGGTTTCAAATTAGCTCAGATACCGTTCCATAAACCCAATAGGTAACAGACAAGACCTACTCCTTGCTCAGTGAATTGGACTCAACACCCCCTATTCACCGCCCAAGAATATATCTGACTAGTAAGAATCTTAAAACCTATGCATTGATATCTCTCTGTAAGTGAGTCCAGTGGGTGTAAAGCGGCAAAAACACAGCAGTGAACAGCAGGTAAACCCCATTATAAAAATCAATTACTTTTAAAAACCCGTGAAACAAAGACAGTGAAAGAGAGAGAAATTCTTACAAAATTCGTTCAGGGGCTGTGATGCCACCTGGATTGACCATATCTAGACCCACAGCTGATTGAGACATAAGGGTGGACACTCTTGGGGCTGAGAGGTTTGGTGAGGTTGGGTGAGCAAACGCAGACCCTTTAAAGTAATACTGCGTGGTACCCATCCCATGGGTCCCAAATCTCCAGGTTCAAGGGCATCTTCCTACATCGAAAGCATGCATGAGAAACCCAGAAGATGGTACACCGTGTGATCCGGAAAGGTTTTCAAAACGCACCTCATTTCTCATCTCCTTGTGCTCGGGTTTGCCATTCCAGCCGCTTTACTAGCAATCTCCCTCCTTGGAGAATCAGCACCTTTAACCTCCTGTTCCGTACAGGTTGCAATTTGTCCTGAGGATGAACGGGAAGAGGGGGAACCAATGAGAGACTAGCTCTAGGTGTTGGGACAGGCACAGGTCACTCTATTTTCCCATCAGGAAGAAGAATTAACCACAGGCTCAGCCTGCCGCCCGGGACCAGAATAGGGCCTGAAGCAATCCTGCGCTTTTGCGGCCAGCTCCCAAGAAAGCGAGTTGAAAAATGGAGCTCAGGGGCACTGCAATTCACAAACCTGCAGACTTATAAATGATGACTCTCGTCCACAAATATATTGAGGGAAGGCAACGAAGAGGATTGGAAAGCAAGGCAGAATTGCAGGAAACAGATTTCAGGAGGGAGATTCGAATCGCCTTTAAAGCACAGGAAAAGCGGCAAAACCTTGACAATGATGCCCGTGGCCAAAAAGGGCGTATGCGTTTTTTCCTGAATATATTCAGGAAAAAACGCATACGCCCTTTTTGGCCAACCAAGCAACCTGGAAAGGCAAATCAGCGCTACAAAGAAGTCTCGCTTCCCATCGGTCAAAAGGGCCATGCTGAATAAAGTGTCAAAACCAGAAATGCAAAACAGGCCATGGAGAAACGGGAGCCTGGCTACGCTGATGGGCGGGATGTAAATTGCCAACAGCCACTCTGGAGAAGTGCACGGTGTGTCCTGAAACATCGAAAAAAATCAGCTTAGGGAGCATAGGGCACTTCCACTCATGGGCGTATAAATTGGGAAAACTAAAAATCAGCAAGACACAGGCACCCCAAAGTTTAGGGCTGCTCTGTTGACAAGAACCTCCACTTCGTTACACCTTAAATATCCCAGGAAAGAGAAAAATGGATAAAGAAGTTGTGGTCCTTATGTACAATGGAATATCACTCAGCCATGAAATCAACGTCATAAGGCTAGTAGCAGCAAGATGAGTGGATTTAGGTAGGACGATTCTAAGTGAAATAAGTCACACAGAAAAAGATACTTATCATAAGATATCACTTATAGAGGGAATAGAAAAACCGCTACCCTTGAACTGAATTACAAATCAGAGCAGGGTAACACGTTTAGAAAACACACTATGGCTGCTTAACGGGAAAGGTGAGGTGGGGTGATGCATAAAACAAGGGTTTCAAATTAGCTCAGATACCGTTCCATAAACCCAATAGGTAACAGACAAGACCTACTCCTTGCTCAGTGAATTGGACTCAACACCCCCTATTCACCGCCCAAGAATATATCTGACTAGTAAGAATCTTAAAACCTATGCATTGATATCTCTCTGTAAGTGAGTCCAGTGGGTGTAAAGCGGCAAAAACACAGCAGTGAACAGCAGGTAAACCCCATTATAAAAATCAATTACTTTTAAAAACCCGTGAAACAAAGACAGTGAAAGAGAGAGAAATTCTTACAAAATTCGTTCAGGGGCTGTGATGCCACCTGGATTGACCATATCTAGACCCACAGCTGATTGAGACATAAGGGTGGACACTCTTGGGGCTGAGAGGTTTGGTGAGGTTGGGTGAGCAAACGCAGACCCTTTAAAGTAATACTGCGTGGTACCCATCCCATGGGTCCCAAATCTCCAGGTTCAAGGGCATCTTCCTACATCGAAAGCATGCATGAGAAACCCAGAAGATGGTACACCGTGTGATCCGGAAAGGTTTTCAAAACGCACCTCATTTCTCATCTCCTTGTGCTCGGGTTTGCCATTCCAGCCGCTTTACTAGCAATCTCCCTCCTTGGAGAATCAGCACCTTTAACCTCCTGTTCCGTACAGGTTGCAATTTGTCCTGAGGATGAACGGGAAGAGGGGGAACCAATGAGAGACTAGCTCTAGGTGTTGGGACAGGCACAGGTCACTCTATTTTCCCATCAGGAAGAAGAATTAACCACAGGCTCAGCCTGCCGCCCGGGACCAGAATAGGGCCTGAAGCAATCCTGCGCTTTTGCGGCCAGCTCCCAAGAAAGCGAGTTGAAAAATGGAGCTCAGGGGCACTGCAATTCACAAACCTGCAGACTTATAAATGATGACTCTCGTCCACAAATATATTGAGGGAAGGCAACGAAGAGGATTGGAAAGCAAGGCAGAATTGCAGGAAACAGATTTCAGGAGGGAGATTCGAATCGCCTTTAAAGCACAGGAAAAGCGGCAAAACCTCGACAATGATGCCCGTGGCCAAAAAGGGCGTATGCGTTTTTTCCTGAATATATTCAGGAAAAAACGCATACGCCCTTTTTGGCCAACCAAGCAACCTGGAAAGGCAAATCAGCGCTACAAAGAAGTCTCGCTTCCCATCGGTCAAAAGGGCCATGCTGAATAAAGTGTCAAAACCAGAAATGCAAAACAGGCCATGGAGAAACGGGAGCCTGGCTACGCTGATGGGCGGGATGTAAATTGCCAACAGCCACTCTGGAGAAGTGCACGGTGTGTCCTGAAACATCGAAAAAAATCAGCTTAGGGAGCATAGGGCACTTCCACTCATGGGCGTATAAATTGGGAAAACTAAAAATCAGCAAGACACAGGCACCCCAAAGTTTAGGGCTGCTCTGTTGACAAGAACCTCCACTTCGTTACACCTTAAATATCCCAGGAAAGAGAAAAATGGATAAAGAAGTTGTGGTCCTTATGTACAATGGAATATCACTCAGCCATGAAATCAACGTCATAAGGCTAGTAGCAGCAAGATGAGTGGATTTAGGTAGGACGATTCTAAGTGAAATAAGTCACACAGAAAAAGATACTTATCATAAGATATCACTTATAGAGGGAATATAAAAACCGCTACCCTTGAACTGAATTACAAATCAGAGCAGGGTAACACGTTTAGAAAACACACTATGGCTGCTTAACGGGAAAGGTGAGGTGGGGTGATGCATAAAACAAGGGTTTCAAATTAGCTCAGATACCGTTCCATAAACCCAATAGGTAACAGACAAGACCTACTCCTTGCTCAGTGAATTGGACTCAACACCCCCTATTCACCGCCCAAGAATATATCTGACTAGTAAGAATCTTAAAACCTATGCATTGATATCTCTCTGTAAGTGAGTCCAGTGGGTGTAAAGCGGCAAAAACACAGCAGTGAAAAGCAGGTAAACCCCATTATAAAAATCAATTACTTTTAAAAACCCGTGAAACAAAGACAGTGAAAGAGAGAGAAATTCTTACAAAATTCGTTCAGGGGCTGTGATGCCACCTGGATTGACCATATCTAGACCCACAGCTGATTGAGACATAAGGGTGGACACTCTTGGGGCTGAGAGGTTTGGTGAGGTTGGGTGAGCAAACGCAGACCCTTTAAATTAATACTGCGTGGTACCCATCCCATGGGTCCCAAATCTCCAGGTTCAAGGGCATCTTCCTACATCGAAAGCATGCATGAGAAACCCAGAAGATGGTACACCGTGTGATCCGGAAAGGTTTTCAAAACGCACCTCATTTCTCATCTCCTTGTGCTCGGGTTTGCCATTCCAGCCGCTTTACTAGCAATCTCCCTCCTTGGAGAATCAGCACCTTTAACCTCCTGTTCCGTACAGGTTGCAATTTGTCCTGAGGATGAACGGGAAGAGGGGGAACCAATGAGAGACTAGCTCTAGGTGTTGGGACAGGCACAGGTCACTCTATTTTCCCATCAGGAAGAAGAATTAACCAGAGGCTCAGCCTGCCGCCCGGGACCAGAATAGGGCCTGAAGCAATCCTGCGCTTTTGCGGCCAGCTCCCAAGAAAGCGAGTTGAAAAATGGAGCTCAGGGGCACTGCAATTCACAAACCTGCAGACTTATAAATGATGACTCTCGTCCACAAATATATTGAGGGAAGGCAACGAAGAGGATTGGAAAGCAAGGCAGAATTGCAGGAAACAGATTTCAGGAGGGAGATTCGAATCGCCTTTAAAGCACAGGAAAAGCGGCAAAACCTCGACAATGATGCCCTTGGCCAAAAAGGGCGTATGCGTTTTTTCCTGAATATATTCAGGAAAAAACGCATACGCCCTTTTTGGCCAACCAAGCAACCTGGAAAGGCAAATCAGCGCTACAAAGAAGTCTCGCTTCCCATCGGTCAAAAGGGCCATGCTGAATAAAGTGTCAAAACCAGAAATGCAAAACAGGCCATGGAGAAACGGGAGCCTGGCTACGCTGATGGGCGGGATGTAAATTGCCAACAGCCACTCTGGAGAAGTGCACGGTGTGTCCTGAAACATCGAAAAAAATCAGCTTAGGGAGCATAGGGCACTTCCACTCATGGGCGTATAAATTGGGAAAACTAAAAATCAGCAAGACACAGGCACCCCAAAGTTTAGGGCTGCTCTGTTGACAAGAACCTCCACTTCGTTACACCTTAAATATCCCAGGAAAGAGAAAAATGGATAAAGAAGTTGTGGTCCTTATGTACAATGGAATATCACTCAGCCATGAAATCAACGTCATAAGGCTAGTAGCAGCAAGATGAGTGGATTTAGGTAGGACGATTCTAAGTGAAATAAGTCACACAGAAAAAGATACTTATCATAAGATATCACTTATAGAGGGAATAGAAAAACCGCTACCCTTGAACTGAATTACAAATCAGAGCAGGGTAACACGTTTAGAAAACACACTATGGCTGCTTAACGGGAAAGGTGAGGTGGGGTGATGCATAAAACAAGGGTTTCAAATTAGCTCAGATACCGTTCCATAAACCCAATAGGTAACAGACAAGACCTACTCCTTGCTCAGTGAATTGGACTCAACACCCCCTATTCACCGCCCAAGAATATATCTGACTAGTAAGAATCTTAAAACCTATGCATTGATATCTCTCTGTAAGTGAGTCCAGTGGGTGTAAAGCGGCAAAAACACAGCAGTGAAAAGCAGGTAAACCCCATTATAAAAATCAATTACTTTTAAAAACCCGTGAAACAAAGACAGTGAAAGAGAGAGAAATTCTTACAAAATTCGTTCAGGGGCTGTGATGCCACCTGGATTGACCATATCTAGACCCACAGCTGATTGAGACATAAGGGTGGACACTCTTGGGGCTGAGAGGTTTGGTGAGGTTGGGTGAGCAAACGCAGACCCTTTAAATTAATACTGCGTGGTACCCATCCCATCGGTCCCAAATCTCCAGGTTCAAGGGCATCTTCCTACATCGAAAGCATGCATGAGAAACCCAGAAGATGGTACACCGTGTGATCCGGAAAGGTTTTCAAAACGCACCTCATTTCTCATCTCCTTGTGCTCGGGTTTGCCATTCCAGCCGCTTTACTAGCAATCTCCCTCCTTGGAGAATCAGCACCTTTAACCTCCTGTTCCGTACAGGTTGCAATTTGTCCTGAGGATGAACGGGAAGAGGGGGAACCAATGAGAGACTAGCTCTAGGTTTTGGGACAGGCACAGGTCACTCTATTTTCCCATCAGGAAGAAGAATTAACCACAGGCTCAGCCTGCCGCCCGGGACCAGAATAGGGCCTGAAGCAATCCTGCGCTTTTGCGGCCAGCTCCCAAGAAAGCGAGTTGAAAAATGGAGCTCAGGGGCACTGCAATTCACAAACCTGCAGACTTATAAATGATGACTCTCGTCCACAAATATATTGAGGGAAGGCAACGAAGAGGATTGGAAAGCAAGGCAGAATTGCAGGAAACAGATTTCAGGAGGGAGATTCGAATCGCCTTTAAAGCACAGGAAAAGCGGCAAAACCTCGACAATGATGCCCTTGGCCAAAAAGGGCGTATGCGTTTTTTCCTGAATATATTCAGGAAAAAACGCATACGCCCTTTTTGGCCAACCAAGCAACCTGGAAAGGCAAATCAGCGCTACAAAGAAGTCTCGCTTCCCATCGGTCAAAAGGGCCATGCTGAATAAAGTGTCAAAACCAGAAATGCAAAACAGGCCATGGAGAAACGGGAGCCTGGCTACGCTGATGGGCGGGATGTAAATTGCCAACAGCCACTCTGGAGAAGTGCACGGTGTGTCCTGAAACATCGAAAAAAATCAGCTTAGGGAGCATAGGGCACTTCCACTCATGGGCGTATAAATTGGGAAAACTAAAAATCAGCAAGACACAGGCACCCCAAAGTTTAGGGCTGCTCTGTTGACAAGAACCTCCACTTCGTTACACCTTAAATATCCCAGGAAAGAGAAAAATGGATAAAGAAGTTGTGGTCCTTATGTACAATGGAATATCACTCAGCCATGAAATCAACGTCATAAGGCTAGTAGCAGCAAGATGAGTGGATTTAGGTAGGACGATTCTAAGTGAAATAAGTCACACAGAAAAAGATACTTATCATAAGATATCACTTATAGAGGGAATATAAAAACCGCTACCCTTGAACTGAATTACAAATCAGAGCAGGGTAACACGTTTAGAAAACACACTATGGCTGCTTAACGGGAAAGGTGAGGTGGGGTGATGCATAACACAAGGGTTTCAAATTAGCTCAGATACCGTTCCATAAACCCAATAGGTAACAGACAAGACCTACTCCTTGCTCAGTGAATTGGACTCAACACCCCCTATTCACCGCCCAAGAATATATCTGACTAGTAAGAATCTTAAAACCTATGCATTGATATCTCTCTGTTAGTGAGTCAAGTGGGTGTAAAGCGGCAAAAACACAGCAGTGAAAAGCAGGTAAACCCCATTATAAAAATCAATTACTTTTAAAAACCCGTGAAACAAAGACAGTGAAAGAGAGAGAAATTCTTACAAAATTCGTTCAGGGGCTGTGATGCCACCTGGATTGACCATATCTAGACCCACAGCTGATTGAGACATAAGGGTGGACACTCTTGGGGCTGAGAGGTTTGGTGAGGTTGGGTGAGCAAACGCAGACCCTTTAAAGTAATACTGCGTGGTACCCATCCCATGGGTCCCAAATCTCCAGGTTCAAGGGCATCTTCCTACATCGAAAGCATGCATGAGAAACCCAGAAGATGGTACACCGTGTGATCCGGAAAGGTTTTCAAAACGCACCTCATTTCTCATCTCCTTGTGCTCGGGTTTGCCATTCCAGCCGCTTTACTAGCAATCTCCCTCCTTGGAGAATCAGCACCTTTAACCTCCTGTTCCGTACAGGTTGCAATTTGTCCTGAGGATGAACGGGAAGAGGGGGAACCAATGAGAGACTAGCTCTAGGTGTTGGGACAGGCACAGGTCACTCTA
This sequence comes from Balaenoptera physalus, assembly GCF_965194825.1. Taxonomy (NCBI): domain Eukaryota; kingdom Metazoa; phylum Chordata; class Mammalia; order Artiodactyla; family Balaenopteridae; genus Balaenoptera; species Balaenoptera physalus. The sequence goes on from NW_028125369.1 coordinate 171,215, forward strand.
TTTTCCCATCAGGAAGAAGAATTAACCAGAGGCTCAGCCTGCCGCCCGGGACCAGAATAGGGCCTGAAGCAATCCTGCGCTTTTGCGGCCAGCTCCCAAGAAAGCGAGTTGAAAAATGGAGCTCAGGGGCACTGCAATTCACAAACCTGCAGACTTATAAATGATGACTCTCGTCCACAAATATATTGAGGGAAGGCAACGAAGAGGATTGGAAAGCAAGGCAGAATTGCAGGAAACAGATTTCAGGAGGGAGATTCGAATCGCCTTTAAAGCACAGGAAAAGCGGCAAAACCTCGACAATGATGCCCTTGGCCAAAAAGGGCGTATGCGTTTTTTCCTGAATATATTCAGGAAAAAACGCATACGCCCTTTTTGGCCAACCAAGCAACCTGGAAAGGCAAATCAGCGCTACAAAGAAGTCTCGCTTCCCATCGGTCAAAAGGGCCATGCTGAATAAAGTGTCAAAACCAGAAATGCAAAACAGGCCATGGAGAAACGGGAGCCTGGCTACGCTGATGGGCGGGATGTAAATTGCCAACAGCCACTCTGGAGAAGTGCACGGTGTGTCCTGAAACATCGAAAAAAATCAGCTTAGGGAGCATAGGGCACTTCCACTCATGGGCGTATAAATTGGGAAAACTAAAAATCAGCAAGACACAGGCACCCCAAAGTTTAGGGCTGCTCTGTTGACAAGAACCTCCACTTCGTTACACCTTAAATATCCCAGGAAAGAGAAAAATGGATAAAGAAGTTGTGGTCCTTATGTACAATGGAATATCACTCAGCCATGAAATCAACGTCATAAGGCTAGTAGCAGCAAGATGAGTGGATTTAGGTAGGACGATTCTAAGTGAAATAAGTCACACAGAAAAAGATACTTATCATAAGATATCACTTATAGAGGGAATATAAAAACCGCTACCCTTGAACTGAATTACAAATCGGAGCAGGGTAACACGTTTAGAAAACACACTATGGCTGCTTAACGGGAAAGGTGAGGTGGGGTGATGCATAAAACAAGGGTTTCAAATTAGCTCAGATACCGTTCCATAAACCCAATAGGTAATAGACAAGACCTACTCCTTGCTCAGTGAATTGGACTCAACACCCCCTATTCACCGCCCAAGAATATATCTGACTAGTAAGAATCTTAAAACCTATGCATTGATATCTCTCTGTAAGTGAGTCCAGTGGGTGTAAAGCGGCAAAAACACAGCAGTGAAAAGCAGGTAAACCCCATTATAAAAATCAATTACTTTTAAAAACCCGTGAAACAAAGACAGTGAAAGAGAGAGAAATTCTTACAAAATTCGTTCAGGGGCTGTGATGCCACCTGGATTGACCATATCTAGACCCACAGTTGATTGAGACATAAGGGTGGACACTCTTGGGGCTGATAGGTTTGGTGAGGTTGGGTGAGCAAACGCAGACCCTTTAAAGTAATACTGCGTGGTACCCATCCCATGGGTCCCAAATCTCCAGGTTCAAGGGCATCTTCCTACATCGAAAGCATGCATGAGAAACCCAGAAGATGGTACACCGTGTGATCCGGAAAGGTTTTCAAAACGCACCTCATTTCTCATCTCCTTGTGCTCGGGTTTGCCATTCCAGCCGCTTTACTAGCAATCTCCCTCCTTGGAGAATCAGCACCTTTAACCTCCTGTTCCGTACAGGTTGCAATTTGTCCTGAGGATGAACGGGAAGAGGGGGAACCAATGAGAGACTAGCTCTAGGTGTTGGGACAGGCACAGGTCACTCTATTTTCCCATCAGGAAGAAGAATTAACCACAGGCTCAGCCTGCCGCCCGGGACCAGAATAGGGCCTGAAGCAATCCTGCGCTTTTGCGGCCAGCTCCCAAGAAAGCGAGTTGAAAAATGGAGCTCAGGGGCACTGCAATTCACAAACCTGCAGACTTATAAATGATGACTCTCGTCCACAAATATATTGAGGGAAGGCAACGAAGAGGATTGGAAAGCAAGGCAGAATTGCAGGAAACAGATTTCAGGAGGGAGATTCGAATCGCCTTTAAAGCACAGGAAAAGCGGCAAAACCTCGACAATGATGCCCTTGGCCAAAAAGGGCGTATGCGTTTTTTCCTGAATATATTCAGGAAAAAACGCATACGCCCTTTTTGGCCAACCAAGCAACCTGGAAAGGCAAATCAGCGCTACAAAGAAGTCTCGCTTCCCATCGGTCAAAAGGGCCATGCTGAATAAAGTGTCAAAACCAGAAATGCAAAACAGGCCATGGAGAAACGGGAGCCTGGCTACGCTGATGGGCGGGATGTAAATTGCCAACAGCCACTCTGGAGAAGTGCACGGTGTGTCCTGAAACATCGAAAAAAATCAGCTTAGGGAGCATAGGGCACTTCCACTCATGGGCGTATAAATTGGGAAAACTAAAAATCAGCAAGACACAGGCACCCCAAAGTTTAGGGCTGCTCTGTTGACAAGAACCTCCACTTCGTTACACCTTAAATATCCCAGGAAAGAGAAAAATGGATAAAGAAGTTGTGGTCCTTATGTACAATGGAATATCACTCAGCCATGAAATCAACGTCATAAGGCTAGTAGCAGCAAGATGAGTGGATTTAGGTAGGACGATTCTAAGTGAAATAAGTCACACAGAAAAAGATACTTATCATAAGATATCACTTATAGAGGGAATATAAAAACCGCTACCCTTGAACTGAATTACAAATCAGAGCAGGGTAACACGTTTAGAAAACACACTATGGCTGCTTAACGGGAAAGGTGAGGTGGGGTGATGCATAAAACAAGGGTTTCAAATTAGCTCAGATACCGTTCCATAAACCCAATAGGTAATAGACAAGACCTACTCCTTGCTCAGTGAATTGGACTCAACACCCCCTATTCACCGCCCAAGAATATATCTGACTAGTAAGAATCTTAAAACCTATGCATTGATATCTCTCTGTAAGTGAGTCCAGTGGGTGAAAAGCGGCAAAAACACAGCAGTGAAAAGCAGGTAAACCACATTATAAAAATCAATTACTTTTAAAAACCCGTGAAACAAAGACAGTGAAAGAGAGAGAAATTCTTACAAAATTCGTTCAGGGGCTGTGATGCCACCTGGATTGACCATATCTAGACCCACAGTTGATTGAGACATAAGGGTGGACACTCTTGGGGCTGAGAGGTTTGGTGAGGTTGGGTGAGCAAACGCAGACCCTTTAAAGTAATACTGCGTGGTACCCATCCCATGGGTCCCAAATCTCCAGGTTCAAGGGCATCTTCCTACATCGAAAGCATGCATGAGAAACCCAGAAGATGGTACACCGTGTGATCCGGAAAGGTTTTCAAAACGCACCTCATTTCTCATCTCCTTGTGCTCGGGTTTGCCATTCCAGCCGCTTTACTAGCAATCTCCCTCCTTGGAGAATCAGCACCTTTAACCTCCTGTTCCGTACAGGTTGCAATTTGTCCTGAGGATGAACGGGAAGAGGGGGAACCAATGAGAGACTAGCTCTAGGTGTTGGGACAGGCACAGGTCACTCTATTTTCCCATCAGGAAGAAGAATTAACCACAGGCTCAGCCTGCCGCCCGGGACCAGAATAGGGCCTGAAGCAATCCTGCGCTTTTGCGGCCAGCTCCCAAGAAAGCGAGTTGAAAAATGGAGCTCAGGGGCACTGCAATTCACAAACCTGCAGACTTATAAATGATGACTCTCGTCCACAAATATATTGAGGGAAGGCAACGAAGAGGATTGGAAAACAAGGCAGAATTGCAGGAAACAGATTTCAGGAGGGAGATTCGAATCGCCTTTAAAGCACAGGAAAAGCAGTAAAACCTCGACAATGACGCCCTTTTTGGCCAACCAAGCAACCTGGAAAGGCAAATCAGCGCTACAAAGAAGTCTCGCTTCCCATCGGTCAAAAGGGCCATGCTGAATAAAGTGTCAAAACCAGAAATGCAAAACAGGCCATGGAGAAACGGGAGCCTGGCTACGCTGATGGGCGGGATGTAAATTGCCAACAGCCACTCTGGAGAAGTGCACGGTGTGTCCTGAAACATCGAAAAAACTCAGCTTAGGGAGCATAGGGCACTTCCACTCATGGGCGTATAAATTGGGAAAACTAAAAATCAGCAAGACACAGGCACCCCACAGTTTAGGGCTGCTCTGTTGCCAAGAACCTCCACTTCGTTACACATTAAATATCCCAGGAAAGAGAAAAATGGATAAAGAAGTTGTGGTCCTTATGTACAATGGAATATCACTCAGCCATGAAATCAACGTCATAAGGCTAGTAGCAGCAAGATGAGTGGATTTAGATAGGACGATTCTAAGTGAAATAAGTCACACAGAAAAAGATACTTATCGTAAGATATCACTTATAGAGGGAATATAAAAACCGCTACTCTTGAACTGAATTACAAATCAGAGCAGGGTAACACGTTTAGAAAACACACTATGGCTGCTTAACGGGAAAGGTGAGGTGGGTTGATGCATAAAACAAGGGTTTCAAATTAGCTCAGATACCGTTCCATAAACCCAATAGGTAATAGACAAGACCTACTCCTTGCTCAGTGAATTGGACTCAACACCCCCTATTCACCGCCCAAGAATATATCTGACTAGTAAGAATCTTAAAACCTATGCATTGATATCTCTCTGTAAGTGAGTCCAGTGGGTGTAAAGCGGCAAAAACACAGCAGTGAAAAGCAGGTAAACCACATTATAAAAATCAATTACTTTTAAAAACCCGTGAAACAAAGACAGTGAAAGAGAGAGAAATTCTTACAAAATTCGTTCAGGGGCTGTGATGCCACCTGGATTGACCATATCTAGACCCACAGTTGATTGAGACATAAGGGTGGAAACTCTTGGGGCTGAGAGATTTGGTGAGGTTGGGTGAGCAAACGCAGACCCTTTAAAGTAATACTGCGTGGTACCCATCCCATGGGTCCCAAATCTCCAGGTTCAAGGGCATCTTCCTACATCGAAAGCATGCATGAGAAACCCAGAAGATGGTACACCGTGTGATCCGGAAAGGTTTTCAAAACGCACCTCATTTCTCATCTCCTTGTGCTCGGGTTTGCCATTCCAGCCGCTTTACTAGCAATCTCCCTCCTTGGAGAATCAGCACCTTTAACCTCCTGTTCCGTACAGGTTGCAATTTGTCCTGAGGATGAACGGGAAGAGGGGGAACCAATGAGAGACTAGCTCTAGGTGTTGGGACAGGCACAGGTCACTCTATTTTCCCATCAGGAAGAAGAATTAACCAGAGGCTCAGCCTGCCGCCCGGGACCAGAATAGGGCCTGAAGCAATCCTGCGCTTTTGCGGCCAGCTCCCAAGAAAGCGAGTTGAAAAATGGAGCTCAGGGGCACTGCAATTCACAAACCTGCAGACTTATAAATGATGACTCTCGTCCACAAATATATTGAGGGAAGGCAACGAAGAGGATTGGAAAGCAAGGCAGAATTGCAGGAAACAGATTTCAGGAGGGAGATTCGAATCGCCTTTAAAGCACAGGAAAAGCGGCAAAACCTCGATAATGATGCCCGTGGCCAAAAAGGGCGTATGCGTTTTTTCCTGAATATATTCAGGAAAAAACGCATACGCCCTTTTTGGCCAACCAAGCAACCTGGAAAGGCAAATCAGCGCTACAAAGAAGTCTCGCTTCCCATCGGTCAAAAGGGCCATGCTGAATAAAGTGTCAAAACCAGAAATGCAAAACAGGCCATGGAGAAACGGGAGCCTGGCTACGCTGATGGGCGGGATGTAAATTGCCAACAGCCACTCTGGAGAAGTGCACGGTGTGTCCTGAAACATCGAAAAAAATCAGCTTAGGGAGCATAGGGCACTTCCACTCATGGGCGTATAAATTGGGAAAACTAAAAATCAGCAAGACACAGGCACCCCAAAGTTTAGGGCTGCTCTGTTGACAAGAACCTCCACTTCGTTACACCTTAAATATCCCAGGAAAGAGAAAAATGGATAAAGAAGTTGTGGTCCTTATGTACAATGGAATATCACTCAGCCATGAAATCAACGTCATAAGGCTAGTAGCAGCAAGATGAGTGGATTTAGGTAGGACGATTCTAAGTGAAATAAGTCACACAGAAAAAGATACTTATCATAAGATATCACTTATAGAGGGAATAGAAAAACCGCTACCCTTGAACTGAATTACAAATCAGAGCAGGGTAACACGTTTAGAAAACACACTATGGCTGCTTAACGGGAAAGGTGAGGTGGGGTGATGCATAAAACAAGGGTTTCAAATTAGCTCAGATACCGTTCCATAAACCCAATAGGTAACAGACAAGACCTACTCCTTGCTCAGTGAATTGGACTCAACACCCCCTATTCACCGCCCAAGAATATATCTGACTAGTAAGAATCTTAAAACCTATGCATTGATATCTCTCTGTAAGTGAGTCCAGTGGGTGTAAAGCGGCAAAAACACAGCAGTGAAAAGCAGGTAAACCCCATTATAAAAATCAATTACTTTTAAAAACCCGTGAAACAAAGACAGTGAAAGAGAGAGAAATTCTTACAAAATTCGTTCAGGGGCTGTGATGCCACCTGGATTGACCATATCTAGACCCACAGCTGATTGAGACATAAGGGTGGACACTCTTGGGGCTGAGAGGTTTGGTGAGGTTGGGTGAGCAAACGCAGACCCTTTAAATTAATACTGCGTGGTACCCATCCCATGGGTCCCAAATCTCCAGGTTCAAGGGCATCTTCCTACATCGAAAGCATGCATGAGAAACCCAGAAGATGGTACACCGTGTGATCCGGAAAGGTTTTCAAAACGCACCTCATTTCTCATCTCCTTGTGCTCGGGTTTGCCATTCCAGCCGCTTTACTAGCAATCTCCCTCCTTGGAGAATCAGCACCTTTAACCTCCTGTTCCGTACAGGTTGCAATTTGTCCTGAGGATGAACGGGAAGAGGGGGAACCAATGAGAGACTAGCTCTAGGTTTTGGGACAGGTACAGGTCACTCTATTTTCCCATCAGGAAGAAGAATTAACCAGAGGCTCAGCCTGCCGCCCGGGACCAGAATAGGGCCTGAAGCAATCCTGCGCTTTTGCGGCCAGCTCCCAAGAAAGCGAGTTGAAAAATGGAGCTCAGGGGCACTGCAATTCACAAACCTGCAGACTTATAAAGGATGACTCTCGTCCACAAATATATTGAGGGAAGGCAACGAAGAGGATTGGAAAGCAAGACAGAATTGCAGGAAACAGATTTCAGGAGGGAGATTCGAATCGCCTTTAAAGCACAGGAAAAGCGGCAAAACCTCGACAATGATGCCCTTGGCCAAAAAGGGCGTATGCGTTTTTTCCTGAATATATTCAGGAAAAAACGCATACGCCCTTTTTGGCCAACCAAGCAACCTGGAAAGGCAAATCAGCGCTACAAAGAAGTCTCGCTTCCCATCGGTCAAAAGGGCCATGCTGAATAAAGTGTCAAAACCAGAAATGCAAAACAGGCCATGGAGAAACGGGAGCCTGGCTACGCTGATGGGCGGGATGTAAATTGCCAACAGCCACTCTGGAGAAGTGCACGGTGTGTCCTGAAACATCGAAAAAAATCAGCTTAGGGAGCATAGGTCACTTCCACTCATGGGCGTATAAATTGGGAAAACTAAAAATCAGCAAGACACAGGCACCCCAAAGTTTAGGGCTGCTCTGTTGACAAGAACCTCCACTTCGTTACACCTTAAATATCCCAGGAAAGAGAAAAATGGATAAAGAAGTTGTGGTCCTTATTTACAATGGAATATCACTCAGCCATGAAATCAACGTCATAAGGCTAGTAGCAGCAAGATGAGTGGATTTAGGTAGGACGATTCTAAGTGAAATAAGTCACACAGAAAAAGATACTTATCATAAGATATCACTTATAGAGGGAATATAAAAACCGCTACCCTTGAACTGAATTACAAATCAGAGCAGGGTAACACGTTTAGAAAACACACTATGGCTGCTTAACGGGAAAGGTGAGGTGGGGTGATGCATAACACAAGGGTTTCAAATTAGCTCAGATACCGTTCCATAAACCCAATAGGTAACAGACAAGACCTACTCCTTGCTCAGTGAATTGGACTCAACACCCCCTATTCACCGCCCAAGAATATATCTGACTAGTAAGAATCTTAAAACCTATGCATTGATATCTCTCTGTAAGTGAGTCCAGTGGGTGTAAAGCGGCAAAAACACAGCAGTGAAAAGCAGGTAAACCCCATTATAAAAATCAATTACTTTTAAAAACCCGTGAAACAAAGACAGTGAAAGAGAGAGAAATTCTTACAAAATTCGTTCAGGGGCTGTGATGCCACCTGGATTGACCATATCTAGACCCACAGCTGATTGAGACATAAGGGTGGACACTCTTGGGGCTGAGAGGTTTGGTGAGGTTGGGTGAGCAAACGCAGACCCTTTAAAGTAATACTGCGTGGTACCCATCCCATGGGTCCCAAATCTCCAGGTTCAAGGGCATCTTCCTACATCGAAAGCATGCATGAGAAACCCAGAAGATGGTACACCGTGTGATCCGGAAAGGTTTTCAAAACGCACCTCATTTCTCATCTCCTTGTGCTCGGGTTTGCCATTCCAGCCGCTTTACTAGCAATCTCCCTCCTTGGAGAATCAGCACCTTTAACCTCCTGTTCCGTACAGGTTGCAATTTGTCCTGAGGATGAACGGGAAGAGGGGGAACCAATGAGAGACTAGCTCTAGGTGTTGGGACAGGCACAGGTCACTCTATTTTCCCATCAGGAAGAAGAATTAACCACAGGCTCAGCCTGCCGCCCGGGACCAGAATAGGGCCTGAAGCAATCCTGCGCTTTTGCGGCCAGCTCCCAAGAAAGAGAGTTGAAAAATGGAGTTCAGGGGCACTGCAATTCACAAACCTGCAGACTTATAAATGATGACTCTCGTCCACAAATATATTGAGGGAAGGCAACGAAGAGGATTGGAAAGCAAGGCAGAATTGCAGGAAACAGATTTCAGGAGGGAGATTCGAATCGCCTTTAACGCACAGGAAAAGCGGCAAAACCTCGACAATGATGCCCTTTTTGGCCAACCAAGCAACCTGGAAAGGCAAATCAGCGCTACAAAGAAGTCTCGCTTCCCATCGGTCAAAAGGGCCATGCTGAATAAAGTGTCAAAACCAGAAATGCAAAACAGGCCATGGAGAAACGGGAGCCTGGCTACGCTGATGGGCGGGATGTAAATTGCCAACAGCCACTCTGGAGAAGTGCACGGTGTGTCCTGAAACATCGAAAAAAATCAGCTTAGGGAGCATAGGGCACTTCCACTCATGGGCGTATAAATTGGGAAAACTAAAAATCAGCAAGACACAGGCACCCCAAAGTTTAGGGCTGCTCTGTTGACAAGAACCTCCACTTCGTTACACCTTAAATATCCCAGGAAAGAGAAAAATGGATAAAGAAGTTGTGGTCCTTATGTACAATGGAATATCACTCAGCCATGAAATCAACGTCATAAGGCTAGTAGCAGCAAGATGAGTGGATTTAGGTAGGACGATTCTAAGTGAAATAAGTCACACAGAAAAAGATACTTATCATAAGATATCACTTATAGAGGGAATAGAAAAACCGCTACCCTTGAACTGAATTACAAATCAGAGCAGGGTAACACGTTTAGAAAACACACTATGGCTGCTTAACGGGAAAGGTGAGGTGGGGTGATGCATAAAACAAGGGTTTCAAATTAGCTCAGATACCGTTCCATAAACCCAATAGGTAACAGACAAGACCTACTCCTTGCTCAGTGAATTGGACTCAACACCCCCTATTCACCGCCCAAGAATATATCTGACTAGTAAGAATCTTAAAACCTATGCATTGATATCTCTCTGTAAGTGAGTCCAGTGGGTGTAAAGCGGCAAAAACACAGCAGTGAAAAGCAGGTAAACCCCATTATAAAAATCAATTACTTTTAAAAACCCGTGAAACAAAGACAGTGAAAGAGAGAGAAATTCTTACAAAATTCGTTCAGGGGCTGTGATGCCACCTGGATTGACCATATCTAGACCCACAGCTGATTGAGACATAAGGGTGGACACTCTTGGGGCTGAGAGGTTTGGTGAGGTTGGGTGAGCAAACGCAGACCCTTTAAATTAATACTGCGTGGTACCCATCCCATCGGTCCCAAATCTCCAGGTTCAAGGGCATCTTCCTACATCGAAAGCATGCATGAGAAACCCAGAAGATGGTACACCGTGTGATCCGGAAAGGTTTTCAAAACGCACCTCATTTCTCATCTCCTTGTGCTCGGGTTTGCCATTCCAGCCGCTTTACTAGCAATCTCCCTCCTTGGAGAATCAGCACCTTTAACCTCCTGTTCCGTACAGGTTGCAATTTGTCCTGAGGATGAACGGGAAGAGGGGGAACCAATGAGAGACTAGCTCTAGGTTTTGGGACAGGCACAGGTCACTCTATTTTCCCATCAGGAAGAAGAATTAACCAGAGGCTCAGCCTGCCGCCCGGGACCAGAATAGGGCCTGAAGCAATCCTGCGCTTTTGCGGCCAGCTCCCAAGAAAGCGAGTTGAAAAATGGAGCTCAGGGGCACTGCAATTCACAAACCTGCAGACTTATAAAGGATGACTCTCGTCCACAAATATATTGAGGGAAGGCAACGAAGAGGATTGGAAAGCAAGACAGAATTGCAGGAAACAGATTTCAGGAGGGAGATTCGAATCGCCTTTAAAGCACAGGAAAAGCGGCAAAACCTCGACAATGATGCCCTTGGCCAAAAAGGGCGTATGCGTTTTTTCCTGAATATATTCAGGAAAAAACGCATACGCCCTTTTTGGCCAACCAAGCAACCTGGAAAGGCAAATCAGCGCTACAAAGAAGTCTCGCTTCCCATCGGTCAAAAGGGCCATGCTGAATAAAGTGTCAAAACCAGAAATGCAAAACAGGCCATGGAGAAACGGGAGCCTGGCTACGCTGATGGGCGGGATGTAAATTGCCAACAGCCACTCTGGAGAAGTGCACGGTGTGTCCTGAAACATCGAAAAAAATCAGCTTAGGGAGCATAGGTCACTTCCACTCATGGGCGTATAAATTGGGAAAACTAAAAATCAGCAAGACACAGGCACCCCAAAGTTTAGGGCTGCTCTGTTGACAAGAACCTCCACTTCGTTACACCTTAAATATCCCAGGAAAGAGAAAAATGGATAAAGAAGTTGTGGTCCTTATTTACAATGGAATATCACTCAGCCATGAAATCAACGTCATAAGGCTAGTAGCAGCAAGATGAGTGGATTTAGGTAGGACGATTCTAAGTGAAATAAGTCACACAGAAAAAGATACTTATCATAAGATATCACTTATAGAGGGAATATAAAAACCGCTACCCTTGAACTGAATTACAAATCAGAGCAGGGTAACACGTTTAGAAAACACACTATGGCTGCTTAACGGGAAAGGTGAGGTGGGGTGATGCATAACACAAGGGTTTCAAATTAGCTCAGATACCGTTCCATAAACCCAATAGGTAACAGACAAGACCTACTCCTTGCTCAGTGAATTGGACTCAACACCCCCTATTCACCGCCCAAGAATATATCTGACTAGTAAGAATCTTAAAACCTATGCATTGATATCTCTCTGTAAGTGAGTCCAGTGGGTGTAAAGCGGCAAAAACACAGCAGTGAAAAGCAGGTAAACCCCATTATAAAAATCAATTACTTTTAAAAACCCGTGAAACAAAGACAGTGAAAGAGAGAGAAATTCTTACAAAATTCGTTCAGGGGCTGTGATGCCACCTGGATTGACCATATCTAGACCCACAGCTGATTGAGACATAAGGGTGGACACTCTTGGGGCTGAGAGGTTTGGTGAGGTTGGGTGAGCAAACGCAGACCCTTTAAAGTAATACTGCGTGGTACCCATCCCATGGGTCCCAAATCTCCAGGTTCAAGGGCATCTTCCTACATCGAAAGCATGCATGAGAAACCCAGAAGATGGTACACCGTGTGATCCGGAAAGGTTTTCAAAACGCACCTCATTTCTCATCTCCTTGTGCTCGGGTTTGCCATTCCAGCCGCTTTACTAGCAATCTCCCTCCTTGGAGAATCAGCACCTTTAACCTCCTGTTCCGTACAGGTTGCAATTTGTCCTGAGGATGAACGGGAAGAGGGGGAACCAATGAGAGACTAGCTCTAGGTGTTGGGACAGGCACAGGTCACTCTATTTTCCCATCAGGAAGAAGAATTAACCACAGGCTCAGCCTGCCGCCCGGGACCAGAATAGGGCCTGAAGCAATCCTGCGCTTTTGCGGCCAGCTCCCAAGAAAGAGAGTTGAAAAATGGAGTTCAGGGGCACTGCAATTCACAAACCTGCAGACTTATAAATGATGACTCTCGTCCACAAATATATTGAGGGAAGGCAACGAAGAGGATTGGAAAGCAAGGCAGAATTGCAGGAAACAGATTTCAGGAGGGAGATTCGAATCGCCTTTAACGCACAGGAAAAGCGGCAAAACCTCGACAATGATGCCCTTTTTGGCCAACCAAGCAACCTGGAAAGGCAAATCAGCGCTACAAAGAAGTCTCGCTTCCCATCGGTCAAAAGGGCCATGCTGAATAAAGTGTCAAAACCAGAAATGCAAAACAGGCCATGGAGAAACGGGAGCCTGGCTACGCTGATGGGCGGGATGTAAATTGCCAAGAGCCACTCTGGAGAAGTGCACGGTGTGTCCTGAAACATCGAAAAAAATCAGCTTAGGGAGCATAGGGCACTTCCACTCATGGGCGTATAAATTGGGAAAACTAAAAATCAGCAAGACACAGGCACCCCAAAGTTTAGGGCTGCTCTGTTGACAAGAACCTCCACTTCGTTACACATTAAATATCCCAGGAAAGAGAAAAATGGATAAAGAAGTTGTGGTCCTTATGTACAATGGAATATCACTCAGCCATGAAATCAACGTCATAAGGCTAGTAGCAGCAAGATGAGTGGATTTAGATAGGACGATTCTAAGTGAAATAAGTCACACAGAAAAAGATACTTATCGTAAGATATCACTTATAGAGGGAATATAAAAACCGCTACTCTTGAACTGAATTACAAATCAGAGCAGGGTAACACGTTTAGAAAACACACTATGGCTGCTTAACGGGAAAGGTGAGGTGGGTTGATGCATAAAACAAGGGTTTCAAATTAGCTCAGATACCGTTCCATAAACCCAATAGGTAATAGACAAGACCTACTCCTTGCTCAGTGAATTGGACTCAACACCCCCTATTCACCGCCCAAGAATATATCTGACTAGTAAGAATCTTAAAACCTATGCATTGATATCTCTCTGTAAGTGAGTCCAGTGGGTGTAAAGCGGCAAAAACACAGCAGTGAAAAGCAGGTAAACCACATTATAAAAATCAATTACTTTTAAAAACCCGTGAAACAAAGACAGTGAAAGAGAGAGAAATTCTTACAAAATTCGTTCAGGGGCTGTGATGCCACCTGGATTGACCATATCTAGACCCACAGTTGATTGAGACATAAGGGTGGAAACTCTTGGGGCTGAGAGATTTGGTGAGGTTGGGTGAGCAAACGCAGACCCTTTAAAGTAATACTGCGTGGTACCCATCCCATGGGTCCCAAATCTCCAGGTTCAAGGGCATCTTCCTACATCGAAAGCATGCATGAGAAACCCAGAAGATGGTACACCGTGTGATCCGGAAAGGTTTTCAAAACGCACCTCATTTCTCATCTCCTTGTGCTCGGGTTTGCCATTCCAGCCGCTTTACTAGCAATCTCCCTCCTTGGAGAATCAGCACCTTTAACCTCCTGTTCCGTACAGGTTGCAATTTGTCCTGAGGATGAACGGGAAGAGGGGGAACCAATGAGAGACTAGCTCTAGGTGTTGGGACAGGCACAGGTCACTCTATTTTCCCATCAGGAAGAAGAATTAACCAGAGGCTCAGCCTGCCGCCCGGGACCAGAATAGGGCCTGAAGCAATCCTGCGCTTTTGCGGCCAGCTCCCAAGAAAGCGAGTTGAAAAATGGAGCTCAGGGGCACTGCAATTCACAAACCTGCAGACTTATAAATGATGACTCTCGTCCACAAATATATTGAGGGAAGGCAACGAAGAGGATTGGAAAGCAAGGCAGAATTGCAGGAAACAGATTTCAGGAGGGAGATTCGAATCGCCTTTAAAGCACAGGAAAAGCGGCAAAACCTCGATAATGATGCCCGTGGCCAAAAAGGGCGTATGCGTTTTTTCCTGAATATATTCAGGAAAAAACGCATACGCCCTTTTTGGCCAACCAAGCAACCTGGAAAGGCAAATCAGCGCTACAAAGAAGTCTCGCTTCCCATCGGTCAAAAGGGCCATGCTGAATAAAGTGTCAAAACCAGAAATGCAAAACAGGCCATGGAGAAACGGGAGCCTGGCTACGCTGATGGGCGGGATGTAAATTGCCAACAGCCACTCTGGAGAAGTGCACGGTGTGTCCTGAAACATCGAAAAAAATCAGCTTAGGGAGCATAGGGCACTTCCACTCATGGGCGTATAAATTGGGAAAACTAAAAATCAGCAAGACACAGGCACCCCAAAGTTTAGGGCTGCTCTGTTGACAAGAACCTCCACTTCGTTACACCTTAAATATCCCAGGAAAGAGAAAAATGGATAAAGAAGTTGTGGTCCTTATGTACAATGGAATATCACTCAGCCATGAAATCAACGTCATAAGGCTAGTAGCAGCAAGATGAGTGGATTTAGGTAGGACGATTCTAAGTGAAATAAGTCACACAGAAAAAGATACTTATCATAAGATATCACTTATAGAGGGAATAGAAAAACCGCTACCCTTGAACTGAATTACAAATCAGAGCAGGGTAACACGTTTAGAAAACACACTATGGCTGCTTAACGGGAAAGGTGAGGTGGGGTGATGCATAAAACAAGGGTTTCAAATTAGCTCAGATACCGTTCCATAAACCCAATAGGTAACAGACAAGACCTACTCCTTGCTCAGTGAATTGGACTCAACACCCCCTATTCACCGCCCAAGAATATATCTGACTAGTAAGAATCTTAAAACCTATGCATTGATATCTCTCTGTAAGTGAGTCCAGTGGGTGTAAAGCGGCAAAAACACAGCAGTGAAAAGCAGGTAAACCCCATTATAAAAATCAATTACTTTTAAAAACCCGTGAAACAAAGACAGTGAAAGAGAGAGAAATTCTTACAAAATTCGTTCAGGGGCTGTGATGCCACCTGGATTGACCATATCTAGACCCACAGCTGATTGAGACATAAGGGTGGACACTCTTGGGGCTGAGAGGTTTGGTGAGGTTGGGTGAGCAAACGCAGACCCTTTAAATTAATACTGCGTGGTACCCATCCCATCGGTCCCAAATCTCCAGGTTCAAGGGCATCTTCCTACATCGAAAGCATGCATGAGAAACCCAGAAGATGGTACACCGTGTGATCCGGAAAGGTTTTCAAAACGCACCTCATTTCTCATCTCCTTGTGCTCGGGTTTGCCATTCCAGCCGCTTTACTAGCAATCTCCCTCCTTGGAGAATCAGCACCTTTAACCTCCTGTTCCGTACAGGTTGCAATTTGTCCTGAGGATGAACGGGAAGAGGGGGAACCAATGAGAGACTAGCTCTAGGTTTTGGGACAGGCACAGGTCACTCTATTTTCCCATCAGGAAGAAGAATTAACCAGAGGCTCAGCCTGCCGCCCGGGACCAGAATAGGGCCTGAAGCAATCCTGCGCTTTTGCGGCCAGCTCCCAAGAAAGCGAGTTGAAAAATGGAGCTCAGGGGCACTGCAATTCACAAACCTGCAGACTTATAAAGGATGACTCTCGTCCACAAATATATTGAGGGAAGGCAACGAAGAGGATTGGAAAGCAAGACAGAATTGCAGGAAACAGATTTCAGGAGGGAGATTCGAATCGCCTTTAAAGCACAGGAAAAGCGGCAAAACCTCGACAATGATGCCCTTGGCCAAAAAGGGCGTATGCGTTTTTTCCTGAATATATTCAGGAAAAAACGCATACGCCCTTTTTGGCCAACCAAGCAACCTGGAAAGGCAAATCAGCGCTACAAAGAAGTCTCGCTTCCCATCGGTCAAAAGGGCCATGCTGAATAAAGTGTCAAAACCAGAAATGCAAAACAGGCCATGGAGAAACGGGAGCCTGGCTACGCTGATGGGCGGGATGTAAATTGCCAACAGCCACTCTGGAGAAGTGCACGGTGTGTCCTGAAACATCGAAAAAAATCAGCTTAGGGAGCATAGGTCACTTCCACTCATGGGCGTATAAATTGGGAAAACTAAAAATCAGCAAGACACAGGCACCCCAAAGTTTAGGGCTGCTCTGTTGACAAGAACCTCCACTTCGTTACACCTTAAATATCCCAGGAAAGAGAAAAATGGATAAAGAAGTTGTGGTCCTTATTTACAATGGAATATCACTCAGCCATGAAATCAACGTCATAAGGCTAGTAGCAGCAAGATGAGTGGATTTAGGTAGGACGATTCTAAGTGAAATAAGTCACACAGAAAAAGATACTTATCATAAGATATCACTTATAGAGGGAATATAAAAACCGCTACCCTTGAACTGAATTACAAATCAGAGCAGGGTAACACGTTTAGAAAACACACTATGGCTGCTTAACGGGAAAGGTGAGGTGGGGTGATGCATAACACAAGGGTTTCAAATTAGCTCAGATACCGTTCCATAAACCCAATAGGTAACAGACAAGACCTACTCCTTGCTCAGTGAATTGGACTCAACACCCCCTATTCACCGCCCAAGAATATATCTGACTAGTAAGAATCTTAAAACCTATGCATTGATATCTCTCTGTAAGTGAGTCCAGTGGGTGAAAAGCGGCAAAAACACAGCAGTGAAAAGCAGGTAAACCCCATTATAAAAATCAATTACTTTTAAAAACCCGTGAAACAAAGACAGTGAAAGAGAGAGAAATTCTTACAAAATTCGTTCAGGGGCTGTGATGCCACCTGGATTGACCATATCTAGACCCACAGTTGATTGAGACATAAGGGTGGACACTCTTGGGGCTGAGAGGTTTGGTGAGGTTGGGTGAGCAAACGCAGACCCTTTAAAGTAATACTGCGTGGTACCCATCCCATGGGTCCCAAATCTCCAGGTTCAAGGGCATCTTCCTACATCGAAAGCATGCATGAGAAACCCAGAAGATGGTACACCGTGTGATCCGGAAAGGTTTTCAAAACGCACCTCATTTCTCATCTCCTTGTGCTCGGGTTTGCCATTCCAGCCGCTTTACTAGCAATCTCCCTCCTTGGAGAATCAGCACCTTTAACCTCCTGTTCCGTACAGGTTGCAATTTGTCCTGAGGATGAACGGGAAGAGGGGGAACCAATGAGAGACTAGCTCTAGGTGTTGGGACAGGCACAGGTCACTCTATTTTCCCATCAGGAAGAAGAATTAACCACAGGCTCAGCCTGCCGCCCGGGACCAGAATAGGGCCTGAAGCAATCCTGCGCTTTTGCGGCCAGCTCCCAAGAAAGAGAGTTGAAAAATGGAGCTCAGGGGCACTGCAATTCACAAACCTGCAGACTTATAAATGATGACTCTCGTCCACAAATATATTGAGGGAAGGCAACGAAGAGGATTGGAAAGCAAGGCAGAATTGCAGGAAACAGATTTCAGGAGGGAGATTCGAATCGCCTTTAACGCACAGGAAAAGCGGCAAAACCTCGACAATGATGCCCTTGGCCAAAAAGGGCGTATGCGTTTTTTCCTGAATATATTCAGGAAAAAACGCATACGCCCTTTTTGGCCAACCAAGCAACCTGGAAAGGCAAATCAGCGCTACAAAGAAGTCTCGCTTCCCATCGGTCAAAAGGGCCATGCTGAAAAAGTGTCAAAACCAGAAATGCAAAACAGGCCATGGAGAAACGGGAGCCTGGCTACGCTGATGGGCGGGATGTAAATTGCCAACAGCCACTCTGGAGAAGTGCACGGTGTGTCCTGAAACATCGAAAAAAATCAGCTTAGGGAGCATAGGGCACTTCCACTCATGGGCGTATAAATTGGGAAAACTAAAAATCAGCAAGACACAGGCACCCCAAAGTTTAGGGCTGCTCTGTTGACAAGAACCTCCACTTCGTTACACCTTAAATATCCCAGGAAAGAGAAAAATGGATAAAGAAGTTGTGGTCCTTATGTACAATGGAATATCACTCAGCCATGAAATCAACGTCATAAGGCTAGTAGCAGCAAGATGAGTGGATTTAGGTAGGACGATTCTAAGTGAAATAAGTCACACAGAAAAAGATACTTATCATAAGATATCACTTATAGAGGGAATATAAAAACCGCTACCCTTGAACTGAATTACAAATCAGAGCAGGGTAACACGTTTAGAAAACACACTATGGCTGCTTAACGGGAAAGGTGAGGTGGGGTGATGCATAACACAAGGGTTTCAAATTAGCTCAGATACCGTTCCATAAACCCAATAGGTAACAGACAAGACCTACTCCTTGCTCAGTGAATTGGACTCAACACCCCCTATTCACCGCCCAAGAATATATCTGACTAGTAAGAATCTTAAAACCTATGCATTGATATCTCTCTGTAAGTGAGTCCAGTGGGTGAAAAGCGGCAAAAACACAGCAGTGAAAAGCAGGTAAACCCCATTATAAAAATCAATTACTTTTAAAAACCCGTGAAACAAAGACAGTGAAAGAGAGAGAAATTCTTACAAAATTCGTTCAGGGGCTGTGATGCCACCTGGATTGACCATATCTAGACCCACAGTTGATTGAGACATAAGGGTGGACACTCTTGGGGCTGAGAGGTTTGGTGAGGTTGGGTGAGCAAACGCAGACCCTTTAAAGTAATACTGCGTGGTACCCATCCCATGGGTCCCAAATCTCCAGGTTCAAGGGCATCTTCCTACATCGAAAGCATGCATGAGAAACCCAGAAGATGGTACACCGTGTGATCCGGAAAGGTTTTCAAAACGCACCTCATTTCTCATCTCCTTGTGCTCGGGTTTGCCATTCCAGCCGCTTTACTAGCAATCTCCCTCCTTGGAGAATCAGCACCTTTAACCTCCTGTTCCGTACAGGTTGCAATTTGTCCTGAGGATGAACGGGAAGAGGGGGAACCAATGAGAGACTAGCTCTAGGTGTTGGGACAGGCACAGGTCACTCTATTTTCCCATCAGGAAGAAGAATTAACCACAGGCTCAGCCTGCCGCCCGGGACCAGAATAGGGCCTGAAGCAATCCTGCGCTTTTGCGGCCAGCTCCCAAGAAAGAGAGTTGAAAAATGGAGCTCAGGGGCACTGCAATTCACAAACCTGCAGACTTATAAATGATGACTCTCGTCCACAAATATATTGAGGGAAGGCAACGAAGAGGATTGGAAAGCAAGGCAGAATTGCAGGAAACAGATTTCAGGAGGGAGATTCGAATCGCCTTTAACGCACAGGAAAAGCGGCAAAACCTCGACAATGATGCCCTTGGCCAAAAAGGGCGTATGCGTTTTTTCCTGAATATATTCAGGAAAAAACGCATACGCCCTTTTTGGCCAACCAAGCAACCTGGAAAGGCAAATCAGCGCTACAAAGAAGTCTCGCTTCCCATCGGTCAAAAGGGCCATGCTGAAAAAGTGTCAAAACCAGAAATGCAAAACAGGCCATGGAGAAACGGGAGCCTGGCTACGCTGATGGGCGGGATGTAAATTGCCAACAGCCACTCTGGAGAAGTGCACGGTGTGTCCTGAAACATCGAAAAAAATCAGCTTAGGGAGCATAGGGCACTTCCACTCATGGGCGTATAAATTGGGAAAACTAAAAATCAGCAAGACACAGGCACCCCAAAGTTTAGGGCTGCTCTGTTGACAAGAACCTCCACTTCGTTACACCTTAAATATCCCAGGAAAGAGAAAAATGGATAAAGAAGTTGTGGTCCTTATGTACAATGGAATATCACTCAGCCATGAAATCAACGTCATAAGGCTAGTAGCAGCAAGATGAGTGGATTTAGGTAGGACGATTCTAAGTGAAATAAGTCACACAGAAAAAGATACTTATCATAAGATATCACTTATAGAGGGAATATAAAAACCGCTACCCTTGAACTGAATTACAAATCAGAGCAGGGTAACACGTTTAGAAAACACACTATGGCTGCTTAACGGGAAAGGTGAGGTGGGGTGATGCATAAAACAAGGGTTTCAAATTAGCTCAGATATCGTTCCATAAACCCAATAGGTAATAGACAAGACCTACTCCTTGCTCAGTGAATTGGACTCAACACCCCCTATTCACCGCCCAAGAATATATCTGACTAGTAAGAATCTTAAAACCTATGCATTGATATCTCTCTGTAAGTGAGTCCAGTGGGTGTAAAGCGGCAAAAACACAGCAGTGAAAAGCAGGTAAACCCCATTATAAAAATCAATTACTTTTAAAAACCCGTGAAACAAAGACAGTGAAAGAGAGAGAAATTCTTACAAAATTCGTTCAGGGGCTGTGATGCCACCTGGATTGACCATATCTAGACCCACAGTTGATTGAGACATAAGGGTGGACACTCTTGGGGCTGAGAGGTTTGGTGAGGTTGGGTGAGCAAACGCAGACCCTTTAAAGTAATACTGCGTGGTACCCATCCCATGGGTCCCAAATCTCCAGGTTCAAGGGCATCTTCCTACATCGAAAGCATGCATGAGAAACCCAGAAGATGGTACACCGTGTGATCCGGAAAGGTTTTCAAAACGCACCTCATTTCTCATCTCCTTGTGCTCGGGTTTGCCATTCCAGCCGCTTTACTAGCAATCTCCCTCCTTGGAGAATCAGCACCTTTAACCTCCTGTTCCGTACAGGTTGCAATTTGTCCTGAGGATGAACGGGAAGAGGGGGAACCAATGAGAGACTAGCTCTAGGTGTTGGGACAGGCACAGGTCACTCTATTTTCCCATCAGGAAGAAGAATTAACCAGAGGCTCAGCCTGCCGCCCGGGACCAGAATAGGGCCTGAAGCAATCCTGCGCTTTTGCGGCCAGCTCCCAAGAAAGCGAGTTGAAAAATGGAGCTCAGGGGCACTGCAATTCACAAACCTGCAGACTTATAAATGATGACTCTCGTCCACAAATATATTGAGGGAAGGCAACGAAGAGGATTGGAAAGCAAGGCAGAATTGCAGGAAACAGATTTCAGGAGGGAGATTCGAATCGCCTTTAAAGCACAGGAAAAGCGGCAAAACCTCGATAATGATGCCCGTGGCCAAAAAGGGCGTATGCGTTTTTTCCTGAATATATTCAGGAAAAAACGCATACGCCCTTTTTGGCCAACCAAGCAACCTGGAAAGGCAAATCAGCGCTACAAAGAAGTCTCGCTTCCCATCGGTCAAAAGGGCCATGCTGAATAAAGTGTCAAAACCAGAAATGCAAAACAGGCCATGGAGAAACGGGAGCCTGGCTACGCTGATGGGCGGGATGTAAATTGCCAACAGCCACTCTGGAGAAGTGCACGGTGTGTCCTGAAACATCGAAAAAAATCAGCTTAGGGAGCATAGGGCACTTCCACTCATGGGCGTATAAATTGGGAAAACTAAAAATCAGCAAGACACAGGCACCCCAAAGTTTAGGGCTGCTCTGTTGACAAGAACCTCCACTTCGTTACACCTTAAATATCCCAGGAAAGAGAAAAATGGATAAAGAAGTTGTGGTCCTTATGTACAATGGAATATCACTCAGCCATGAAATCAACGTCATAAGGCTAGTAGCAGCAAGATGAGTGGATTTAGGTAGGACGATTCTAAGTGAAATAAGTCACACAGAAAAAGATACTTATCATAAGATATCACTTATAGAGGGAATAGAAAAACCGCTACCCTTGAACTGAATTACAAATCAGAGCAGGGTAACACGTTTAGAAAACACACTATGGCTGCTTAACGGGAAAGGTGAGGTGGGGTGATGCATAAAACAAGGGTTTCAAATTAGCTCAGATACCGTTCCATAAACCCAATAGGTAACAGACAAGACCTACTCCTTGCTCAGTGAATTGGACTCAACACCCCCTATTCACCGCCCAAGAATATATCTGACTAGTAAGAATCTTAAAACCTATGCATTGATATCTCTCTGTAAGTGAGTCCAGTGGGTGTAAAGCGGCAAAAACACAGCAGTGAAAAGCAGGTAAACCCCATTATAAAAATCAATTACTTTTAAAAACCCGTGAAACAAAGACAGTGAAAGAGAGAGAAATTCTTACAAAATTCGTTCAGGGGCTGTGATGCCACCTGGATTGACCATATCTAGACCCACAGCTGATTGAGACATAAGGGTGGACACTCTTGGGGCTGAGAGGTTTGGTGAGGTTGGGTGAGCAAACGCAGACCCTTTAAATTAATACTGCGTGGTACCCATCCCATCGGTCCCAAATCTCCAGGTTCAAGGGCATCTTCCTACATCGAAAGCATGCATGAGAAACCCAGAAGATGGTACACCGTGTGATCCGGAAAGGTTTTCAAAACGCACCTCATTTCTCATCTCCTTGTGCTCGGGTTTGCCATTCCAGCCGCTTTACTAGCAATCTCCCTCCTTGGAGAATCAGCACCTTTAACCTCCTGTTCCGTACAGGTTGCAATTTGTCCTGAGGATGAACGGGAAGAGGGGGAACCAATGAGAGACTAGCTCTAGGTTTTGGGACAGGCACAGGTCACTCTATTTTCCCATCAGGAAGAAGAATTAACCAGAGGCTCAGCCTGCCGCCCGGGACCAGAATAGGGCCTGAAGCAATCCTGCGCTTTTGCGGCCAGCTCCCAAGAAAGCGAGTTGAAAAATGGAGCTCAGGGGCACTGCAATTCACAAACCTGCAGACTTATAAAGGATGACTCTCGTCCACAAATATATTGAGGGAAGGCAACGAAGAGGATTGGAAAGCAAGACAGAATTGCAGGAAACAGATTTCAGGAGGGAGATTCGAATCGCCTTTAAAGCACAGGAAAAGCGGCAAAACCTCGACAATGATGCCCTTGGCCAAAAAGGGCGTATGCGTTTTTTCCTGAATATATTCAGGAAAAAACGCATACGCCCTTTTTGGCCAACCAAGCAACCTGGAAAGGCAAATCAGCGCTACAAAGAAGTCTCGCTTCCCATCGGTCAAAAGGGCCATGCTGAATAAAGTGTCAAAACCAGAAATGCAAAACAGGCCATGGAGAAACGGGAGCCTGGCTACGCTGATGGGCGGGATGTAAATTGCCAACAGCCACTCTGGAGAAGTGCACGGTGTGTCCTGAAACATCGAAAAAAATCAGCTTAGGGAGCATAGGTCACTTCCACTCATGGGCGTATAAATTGGGAAAACTAAAAATCAGCAAGACACAGGCACCCCAAAGTTTAGGGCTGCTCTGTTGACAAGAACCTCCACTTCGTTACACCTTAAATATCCCAGGAAAGAGAAAAATGGATAAAGAAGTTGTGGTCCTTATTTACAATGGAATATCACTCAGCCATGAAATCAACGTCATAAGGCTAGTAGCAGCAAGATGAGTGGATTTAGGTA